>NC_080571.1:134697900-134916010 GCF_030247185.1 Malaya genurostris | reverse complement strand
ATTTAAAAAAGGCGTATTTTTTTGATAAAATCTTTCATAACTATTGAACCAGGTAGTATATAAAAAATCTTCTTCCACCAAAAGTTGCGCCTTTTTAGGCTCCTGAATTTATTAGAACATTACTTTATTGAGAAAATTCAAATGAAAAAGTTATTGAATAAAAACTGTTTTTTTAAGAAGCACCCTAACTTAGGATATGTAAACCGTTCTAATGTAAAAACGGTTAAAGATACACAACCAATATCTTCGACAAAGTTGCCTTAAATTGATTATTCTAAATTATTGTGGAAGGATGCATTGTTCTATCTCATCCAGATTTTGAAATAATTTTTTAATTCATAGTTTGCTTTAGGACCACCCTAAAATCACTATGGCCGAAAAACGCAGTTTATTAATTGCAACTAATGTGCCGGAGACTTCAAATCTCTAAGCCCAATAATAAAAGCGTAAACAATTGTTTCCTGCTAATTTTGCTTCCTGGACCACTGTGCAGTGGATGCGGTAAGACTTACAGTAGCCCCGATATGACTCATCCATTCACCTTCTTACTATAGCCGTTACCGAAAAGCGAACCAAAAGGGTTGGGCGGATATGTAAGTAGAGTCACTTACTCGTATTCCGCGGGAATAAAAGATGCTCTTCCAACCATAATATCCAGTGCATGGATGAAGCATATCGCTATACATGCTTAAACCCGCCTGATGGTTTGTTTGAGAAGGGCGCGTCAGACTCATTTCAAACCTTCAAAAGGAAACAAGTTTCCTTCAAGTGACTTGGGCTGGCTATCCACAATCCCTCGTCCAGTCATCAATTCATCCGATGCCCTAATGCTCCCTCCCCTTCACGCCCCCGTGCAAAATATTTTATACTGATAAATACAATAAAACATAGTGTAATGAAATTAATATAACATAAAATGTTATAATAAATTACAAAATAATATGATATAACATAATATAGTATAATATATTTTAATTAAATATAATATAAAACAATGTCATACAATATACTATAATATATTATAAAACAATATATAAAATAACAGTTAATCTAGAGTCAATTATGCTCTTCTATCTTCGCAATACTGCAGGAAGTAGAACATTTCTCTTTTAATAATAATATCCACATCCACAAAAATAATATATGTTATTATTATTGATCACAAATTAATAATAATAATAATAGCAATAAATATAATAATGAAAATAATAATTAAAAAACAATATAATGTAATACAATGAAATATTTAATAAATAATATAATGATATGCTGCGATATGCTATGGTATTATATTACTTGAATTTATATGCCATTTCTCATCCTCTCATTCTGCCATCAACGCATTCCATCGACCAATTGTCACCACAGACACACGTGTGGGAATGAAACAGGAACCACTGAGGACCAAGCTCACCTTGTGACGACCTTAATATTTAGTTAAAAGATTACTTTAAAAATGATTACTTATAAGGAAAACAAATTTATATTTTGCGCAGAGGTATGTAGTGCTACTCATAATAAACCCTATAACATAATATAATATAATATAATATAATATAATATAATATAATATAATATAATATAATATAATATAATATAATATAATATAATATAATATAATATATTATAATATAATTCAATATAATATGATATAATGCAATGCAGTATAATACCATACAACATATTATATAATAACATAAAATAGTGTACGACGATAATATATGAAATAATATTCTATGATACAATATAACAGTTAATGTCGCAATGTAAGTTACACTATTCTAATAATAATAATAATAATAATAATAATAATAATAATAATAATAATAATAATAATAATAATAATAATAATAATAATAATAATAATAATAATAATAATAATAATAATAATAATAATAATAATAATAATAATAATAATAATAATAATAATAATAATAATAATAATAATAATAATAATAATAATAATAATAATAATACATGATGTAATAAACAACAGAATTATATGTTGTAATATACTATGATAAACATTGCACTTTAGGATGGGCTTCAACCTACAAGCCATTTCGCACCCTCTCATTCTGCTACTAACGCAGAAGGCGATAGCACCCAGTCGACGCCGTTCTATTGACCAAATGTCATCATAGACGCTCGGGGACGCATGAGATAGGGACTTGTGGGGACTTAGTTATCTCACCATTTGACGATCATGAACATACCAGTAACGATAGGCTCACAAACTAGAGCATCGGTTCGTTTGCCATCAGCATCGGTTCTTGGTTTGGTGATGCTTGCGAACGATGGTACTGACAAATTTATAATCGCGATGGTGGTTCGCCTTTTGGTTCGGAACGAACATGTTTTGCGTGTTCGGAATCGATGCTTTACCACCACTGGTTATAACCTTAATCTAATTTAAGCACTTAGATTATTTGCGAATGATCAAATTGACAAATGTATTCTTTCATAATTGATTTTTTAACCCTTCCCACGTTTTTGTCTTGTAAACTTTATGAAATATATCCTTCAACAGGAAATAAAAGATGATGATTTCAAAGATCAATTGTAGATACGAGCAACCTCAAGAAATAAACCTGGTCAAAACAATCGATTGAATATTATGATGATAATTTTCGAGAAAGAGAATTTTGATCAAGAAAGGTTGAATCAGTAGCCGTGAACCAAAGCTACTGGATACTCAGCAAAGTTTCGCAATTTCGCTCATATTGTAACTCGATGTTAATAACACATGAATGAAAATTGTTATACACGCGTGTATTGCCCATATCAGTCCTATATTGAAAATCGACAAGTTGATTTCGCTTTTTTTCTGCTACTGTGATGATTCATCAAAGCAATGCAAAGCCTTGGTATTACATTCATGTAGTGGAATTTATCCTTCTGTTTCAACAGACTTCGTAGCCGATTTAGAGTGTACAGAACAATTTTATGACTGGTGCTACGATAATACTGACACTACGAATCCTTCCAGATCGGGGCTCGAACATACGACAACTGATTTGTAAGACCAGTACCCTACGAATTGAACCGCCGGACGAGTGACACTATTGAATCAGTTACATGGTTTACATTATAAACTATTCATCTGGAATGAAATATTGAATTTTTGTCATTCGTTTATAAAAAAACCGGTAACGCAACAAAATGAGACCTATATGCGAATACATTTCAAACGCCGAGAAACTTGATATCAGTCATCACTCTTGGAGCCCAGTGTCCCCTCTACAAAAATAGACTTGAGAAAGCCAAACTGAGAATTGATTACACTACCTAGCAATCAATGCATGGTAATCTTCCGGATGAGGATGTTCAAGCGTTATCGAATGAGTTAGTTGATTCTCCTGCTCTGTCAGATAAACACATAACAAGTATATGTCCTTCCGAGGCTTCGATAGATACTACGCACCTTCAAAGTGGATTACACTTCCAGCTTTCTGTTGCTACTGCCGGTTCGACCAATTATCGTGAACTCCATGAGTTTAACCAGCCAGCCACTCATGGACTCAATAATACGGATGTATACCTCGTTCTTCAATCTCCTGATTCGTTCATCAGTCAAATACAAGATACTGCTACTGAGTAGAGTTTCTCAGACTCACACTCTGGATACTGGCGAAGCAAAATGCAAACAACCGATAACATCGTGATTTTAGGCGACTTAAATTTCAGTGGAATACTATGGCAATCCCAGTGATCTCGCTACCTGTTTCCCGATGTTAGTCGCTCATCTATTGGAGCATTGGCTACTCAGCTATTGGACGAATATAGCACAGCCGGTTTAATACAATTACATGGATGTACTAATGATAACAATCGAATAAACAATAAACAATAAACAATAAACAATAAACAATAAACAATAAACAATAAACAATAAACAATAAACAATAAACAATAAACAATAAACAATAAACAATAAACGATAAACAATAAACAATAAACAATAAACAATAAACAATAAACAATAAACAATAAACAATAAACAATAAACAATAAACGATAAACAATAAACAATAAACAATAAACAATAAACAATAAACAATAAACAATAAACAATAAACAATAAACAATAAACAATAAACAGTAAACAATAAACAATAAACAATAAACAATAAACAATAAACAATAAACAATAAACAATAAACAATAAACAATAAACAATAAACAATAAACAATAAACAATAAACAATAAACAATAAACAATAAACAATAAACAATAAACAATAAACAATAAACAATAAACAATAAACAATAAACAATAAACAATAAACAATAAACAATAAACAATAAACAATAAACAATAAACAATAAACAATAAACAATAAACAATAAACAATAAACAATAAACAATAAACAATAAACAATAAACAATAAACAATAAACAATAAACAATAAACAATAAACAATAAACAATAAACAATAAACAATAAACAATAAACAATAAACAATAAACAATAAACAATAAACAATAAACAATAAACAATAAACAATAAACAATAAACAATAAACAATAAACAATAAACAATAAACAATAAACAATAAACAATAAACAATAAACAATAAACAATAAACAATAAACAATAAACAATAAACAATAAACAATAAACAATAAACAATAAACAATAAACAATAAACAATAAACAATAAACAATAAACAATAAACAATAAACAATAAACAATAAACAATAAACAATAAACAATAAACAATAAACAATAAACAATAAACAATAAACAATAAACAATAAACAATAAACAATAAACAATAAACAATAAACAATAAACAATAAACAATAAACAATAAACAATAAACAATAAACAATAAACAATAAACAATAAACAATAAACAATAAACAATAAACAATAAACAATAAACAATAAACAATAAACAATAAACAATAAACAATAAACAATAAACAATAAACAATAAACAATAAACAATAAACAATAAACAATAAACAATAAACAATAAACAATAAACAATAAACAATAAACAATAAACAATAAACAATAAACAATAAACAATAAACAATAAACAATAAACAATAAACAATAAACAATAAACAATAAACAATAAACAATAAACAATAAACAATAAACAATAAACAATAAACAATAAACAATAAACAATAAACAATAAACAATAAACAATAAACAATAAACAATAAACAATAAACAATAAACAATAAACAATAAACAATAAACAATAAACAATAAACAATAAACAATAAACAATAAACAATAAACAATAAACAATAAACAATAAACAATAAACAATAAACAATAAACAATAAACAATAAACAATAAACAATAAACAATAAACAATAAACAATAAACAATAAACAATAAACAATAAACAATAAACAATAAACAATAAACAATAAACAATAAACAATAAACAATAAACAATAAACAATAAACAATAAACAATAAACAATAAACAATAAACAATAAACAATAAACAATAAACAATAAACAATAAACAATAAACAATAAACAATAAACAATAAACAATAAACAATAAACAATAAACAATAAACAATAAACAATAAACAATAAACAATAAACAATAAACAATAAACAATAAACAATAAACAATAAACAATAAACAATAAACAATAAACAATAAACAATAAACAATAAACAATAAACAATAAACAATAAACAATAAACAATAAACAATAAACAATAAACAATAAACAATAAACAATAAACAATAAACAATAAACAATAAACAATAAACAATAAACAATAAACAATAAACAATAAACAATAAACAATAAACAATAAACAATAAACAATAAACAATAAACAATAAACAATAAACAATAAACAATAAACAATAAACAATAAACAATAAACAATAAACAATAAACAATAAACAATAAACAATAAACAATAAACAATAAACAATAAACAATAAACAATAAACAATAAACAATAAACAATAAACAATAAACAATAAACAATAAACAATAAACAATAAACAATAAACAATAAACAATAAACAATAAACAATAAACAATAAACAATAAACAATAAACAATAAACAATAAACAATAAACAATAAACAATAAACAATAAACAATAAACAATAAACAATAAACAATAAACAATAAACAATAAACAATAAACAATAAACAATAAACAATAAACAATAAACAATAAACAATAAACAATAAACAATAAACAATAAACAATAAACAATAAACAATAAACAATAAACAATAAACAATAAACAATAAACAATAAACAATAAACAATAAACAATAAACAATAAACAATAAACAATAAACAATAAACAATAAACAATAAACAATAAACAATAAACAATAAACAATAAACAATAAACAATAAACAATAAACAATAAACAATAAACAATAAACAATAAACAATAAACAATAAACAATAAACAATAAACAATAAACAATAAACAATAAACAATAAACAATAAACAATAAACAATAAACAATAAACAATAAACAATAAACAATAAACAATAAACAATAAACAATAAACAATAAACAATAAACAATAAACAATAAACAATAAACAATAAACAATAAACAATAAACAATAAACAATAAACAATAAACAATAAACAATAAACAATAAACAATAAACAATAAACAATAAACAATAAACAATAAACAATAAACAATAAACAATAAACAATAAACAATAAACAATAAACAATAAACAATAAACAATAAACAATAAACAATAAACAATAAACAATAAACAATAAACAATAAACAATAAACAATAAACAATAAACAATAAACAATAAACAATAAACAATAAACAATAAACAATAAACAATAAACAATAAACAATAAACAATAAACAATAAACAATAAACAATAAACAATAAACAATAAACAATAAACAATAAACAATAAACAATAAACAATAAACAATAAACAATAAACAATAAACAATAAACAATAAACAATAAACAATAAACAATAAACAATAAACAATAAACAATAAACAATAAACAATAAACAATAAACAATAAACAATAAACAATAAACAATAAACAATAAACAATAAACAATAAACAATAAACAATAAACAATAAACAATAAACAATAAACAATAAACAATAAACAATAAACAATAAACAATAAACAATAAACAATAAACAATAAACAATAAACAATAAACAATAAACAATAAACAATAAACAATAAACAATAAACAATAAACAATAAACAATAAACAATAAACAATAAACAATAAACAATAAACAATAAACAATAAACAATAAACAATAAACAATAAACAATAAACAATAAACAATAAACAATAAACAATAAACAATAAACAATAAACAATAAACAATAAACAATAAACAATAAACAATAAACAATAAACAATAAACAATAAACCATATGGGACTGATGTGCGAGTATGGGCAGTGTAACGATCAGACGTTTGTTGTTTTGATACCAATAATAATTCAACTGAAACTTAACCGAGTGCATCAAGGGTTCCTATCCAAATGATACATATAAAATCGTAGGTCAGCTTATCGTGAGTTTGTCTATGTTACTGGCCCATATTACGGGTATCACTACACGGTGAAAACCAAGTGAAGTGATTGGGACCCTTATTATCGGTATCACTTCACGGTGAAAATCGAGTGAAGTGAATTTAGGTCCTTAGCACGGAAATCGCTTCGAAGACAAAAGTAATTATTTGAATGAACTTGATGTCATTATGAACATCACGCCACCAACATTTTGTTGAAAAAAATAGTTTTTTCCACCACAATGATCACTTCACTATGCGTGATACTGGTAATAGGAAAAATAAAGTGATGTGACGTGTAAGTGAAGTGAATGTGAAAGTGGAAGTGAGAACGGTAATAAGGGCCACTATATGTTATTGCATCTAATAATACTATATATGTGAGTCTGTGCAATTCATTTGTACTAAGCCGCGTTAATATAATTTTCAGAATAATATTCCGAATCTTTTGAAGCGTTTTAGTCGTGGTGGAAAAACAACTTGATCAAATTGGTACTGCATGACGATTTATTGTTCTTGTTATACATAGTTTATATTTTCCTTGATCCGATCCAGAACATGGCAGTTTCTAACCATTCAGTTATATTACATGATTGTTGTTCGGTTCAGTATTAGTAGTTATGGGATAATGCTACAAAATAATTGTGGTTTTGCCATATTCATCCCCTTAACGATCAAGGGAAATATGTTTCCATTCTATTTAAAACGTTATAGATTCTTCAACTTATTTCCAAGGCGACTAATGTGTTTCTAAACGAATAAGTAAAAAGAACTATCAATCTTTATTGCACTAAAAAAGTTTGTGCAAAATGACGTATAGAATACACAATGAATGTTTTATGTGCAACGTCCACAAGTACATGAAATCGTTTCGTAGAATGCCATAACTAACTATTTTTTACTATTCTGATAATCAAAGTAATAAATTAAATCACGATATAATAAACCCAACTCTTCTTTTATTTATTACTAAGAATCATAGGGAAATATATTTCCAATGAAATTACAGGAAACTTATGCATCCTGCTATGTTTTTCTGGTGATATTCTCTTAATTTGCACCCCCAATAGCTAAAATATTGTCTTGTACTGACATATTTCGTTCTGCGAATCTTATGGTCGTGAAGGGGTTAACGAAAAATATGTATCTATGGTTATCTTCATATCACATCTTCGAACTGAATCCATTTGCAATTCTCCGTCGAAAAATGAATTAATTTTTGAGCGTACAATATCGAAGTAATCTGTATGTGAGCTAATAATTCCATTCGAGTATATAGGACATTTTTAAATCATTTAAATCATTAATAATCATTTGGTTGTACATAATTGTAAGGCTATTGGTGTATTGGGTATTGGTGCAAGCTCAAGTAAATAGAAGAATTCATCCAAAAATTTGCTAAATACATGGGATATGTCAAAAGAACCACTATCACGCTATCTCGTGGTAACCACGCTGATTCGATTCTTCAACAGCTAAATGATATTTAATATACTCAAGCGAACACGGCGCGCAGCAGACAGCAGAAAATTGCACCGATACACAATGCAAAAGCGATAATCCAGCCATCACCTCACTGGACGACTTGCTTTGTTCACAGGTAAGCACATATTAAGCAAAGAAATGTTATGCAACATAAATTTATAGATTCCTCTTTGTGCAAAACTTAATACTACGCATAGCTATGCGGTGTTTTTTATGTATTACCCGAAACCGCTCTATGCCGAACGAAGCAGGGGTGGAATCATGTAAGGTGATAAGTGACTATCACCTCCTGGTGATAAAGAGGTGATCACCAGAATGTTTGGAATCACCGAAGGTGATCACTTTTACTATCACCATCACCGGTGATTGAGCCAACTTCACTCCATTTATCACCTGTCAAGAAACGTCAATTTTTCAGGAGTAAAATATGAATGTGGCGTATACCGTTGATATTAGGAGGAGTAACATATGAGAGTGGCGTATACCCATATCATATTTTAAAATCTAAAGTTTTATTCCTTTAGTTTTCAACTTTTTTCATTAATTCGAGTCATGTTTATCAACGATGATTTGTATGGATCGAAGAGTAACGTTGAAAATAATTACCTGCGCACAAACAAATAAAAAAAATCACTTGTTGGTTTAATTTAGCGCCGATTTTTATTTTTCAATGGAAATCAATGTCACAGTCAATTCTTTGGGATAAATTTGCTAGCTTTGAAATGACACAAATTGTTAGATCTTCTTGATGTTTCACAACGGATGGCATTCCGCTCGAATGAGAAAGATCCGTTAAATAATTTCTTGTATAGTTTTCATTCACTTTACGATTATGGCATTTCACAGAGCTTTCAAATGCTACCTCCATTTTGGAAATTTTACCTACCGGTACTACGAATATCCACTATGATTAGCAGCAACTAATTGTTCACAAATATTGATTCAACTCACAAGAAGAAAATTAAGAACGCAGTTTAATCTTTTTTACTCGTTCAGTTGAACGAGACTGATATGTCGCTTACTAAGTCACGGCCATCTAATTCTACTGAAAATGTTAGCATAGATTTTTTTATGTTACGTTATGTGCAACAGGAGATGTCTACGTTCATAAACTTATCACTTTTCCAGAAAGTAATTTATCTTTGACTCTACGAATACCCCATCGATATTCCTTCAAATGATAATTACAACATAAATTAATTGATTTAATTGATAAATACTACCGTTCATTCTAAGAATTCTTTAAACAATACAAACTAAGTTACTTTTCATTTTGGTATTTTATTTTTACACAAAATTAGTACGAATTTTATTAAAAAATTACCATCTCCGATCAATTTTGGTAGGTTATGTTTATGTCAGTGGCTTAAAATTCGCCTAACGGACAATAATTTATAAAGCCACTTCTTAAAAAATCAAATCACTACTAAAAGTGATAACCAAATTGCTATCACCTCCATTTTGACATGAAGGTGATTAAATCGTGGTGACTATCACCTTACGTAATGCCAACATTTCATAGTGATGTTAGCCTTTCAGCAGTGGTGACAGAACTTGGTGATTATCACCTTACATGATTCCAAATTTTCAAAAGTGATAATCACTTGGTGATAATCACCTTACATGATTCCACCCCAGATCTGGTACTAAACAAAATTCGAGGTGAAGACCAGCGATCGAAACCGTCGGCCATGCACGAAAATCAAGAGGGTGACCTTATTAGCTCGCTGAGATTGGTTCGTGAAAACATAGGTCGATTCTAACCAATTATTCAATGGTATGCTACTAAAATACTGAAACGTCGCGACGTTGCCATACATATTTAAGGTAAATGTTCCCGAATCGATTGTTTGTTAAATTATATCTATCCATCAACAAATGACTGAGTTATTATTGTTCAAAATTATGACAGAAAAAGGCTACACGGCTATTTTTGAAACTTTTTATTGACACCCGGGCCCATCTAGTGAAGAAAAGGCATTTTTAATGCCAAAAACATGTAAGTTTTATTCGTATTCACGTTTTTCAATTATGTTTGTGACATTACCCACCCGCCATTTGTGACTAATAATTCATTATGCTAAACATTGATTTTCTTCTGAAAATTATATATTGGATTAATATAAGTTGTGTGTTGTATTAGTTTTTCTCGCAGTAACGGTTTGATATTTCCTGTTCATGTTATCTTAATTTAAGGGAAAACGCGGCGACTTATCCCACTTTACTCTATATTATTCTTCTAGTATACAGTTGTGTGAGTGTGTATGTGCAAACGGGTATGTTAAGATGTATGTATACGCGTGTTGGTTTCATCAATCTTACCACAATTAGTATCTTAACATAACATAAAGTTAGGCCGATCAATTTCTGTGTCATATGGGTATTTCATACAAATTACGAGTTGTCAGCATTATCTCTAAGATACAACAACCTTTTGGCAGTGTATTTCTTCTGGAATAATAAGTCCATAGTAGTAATTATTGAGTATTATCATATCAGGAGCATCGCCCGTTGTTGACATCTGGGTAACGCCAAATTTTCTTTTAAGGTTTTGTGTTCTTTAAATACATAATTAATATTAGTATGTGGGAATTAATGCGATAAGAAACGCTTATATTTTTAAATGATTTTGGAGTACAAGACACTTAAATGTTTCTATAATGTTCAATATAGTTTTAATGTCGTCAGACTGTGATTGGATTTTATCTCCCAATAGATAGATATATATATATATATATATATATATATATATATATATATATATATATATATATATATATATATATATATATATATATATATATATATATATATATATATATATATATATATATATATATATATATATATATATATATATATATATATATATATATATATATATATATATATATATATATATATATATATATATATATTTTACAAAAATATCGTCTGAGGGTCACTATAAAGGCTCTAAGAATTAGCCAGTTTCTTTTATTTTCGTAAGGATCTAAGACGTTGATGAAGATGCAAACTTCATCCTACCCGAATGTGTAGACGCTAGGTTTTTGTTATATCAACTATACTCCTTTTGTTTTGTTTGTTATCTTGTATTTTATCAGAATCTGAGAAGAGAAAATTGCGAGGTATAATAATTCATGTTTTAATGTTCAAAATTACAACACAATTAATAATACAGTCATTTTCACTTTCGTCGTGGAGTAAATATATGAATTTATAATTACATGAGATATTTGGACATAGACATGCAGTACAAAAATAGACTGTCCTTTTCATTCAATAACTACAACATCAATTAAAAGAAGTGATCTGTGCTTCTTTCAAATAAAAATGTCTTATCTTGCTGCACACGAATAATTGCGTAAGGCATAATAACCGATTCAAAGATGATAGCTTATTTGTATACATTATTGCATTGTGAGAACTATTACAGACTACTTACAAGAGAAAGCTTACAGATATTATTTTGCAGGCTGGAAAATGTAATCGTTTGGTAATAAAGAAATCCTTTTAACTTCAAGGTGAAATTGCCTGTATAGTCTATTGTTAATTCAAAATGGGTGTACATGATTCACTTTTATAGATTGCAATTTCTATCTTTTCCATTTTTAAAGCACACAATAGTAGTTTTTGTTGATGTCCATTCGTTATTATTTATCTACTATACCAAAGGGCACATTCATCGTTTCGGATTCGTCGTTGCTGGAAGTGTAAAACTAGTAAAAAATCAGCGAGTGATGCGATTTTAAGAATCCACTTGATCTGTCGTTATAATCCATTATGCTTTGTCGTGGAGGAATCGCTATAAATACATATTGAAATAAATTGTTAAACAGAATACAATACCGAAGCATGCATAAATCCAGAAGGTGTAACACTATGCAATAAATTAATGCTAACTCATTTAACATAAAACTATCATCGCCATTACACGCGGCTTGGAACTTGTTTGAATATGAAAATATTATTTGTCAATTCTCCTAAATTTTTTTTGAAGATCGATCATGATTCATAAGATCTGAGTGAATTATATTTAATGCACCTAATGACAATATATTTTTCATTTCATATGAAAAACCTTTTTTTTATCCACCTAGTGGTGTAATGATGCCTTTCTCATATTAATAATATTTCCAAAAATATCTTGAATAAAATAAACTTTCTTTGGGTATAAACCAACAGAACCTTTTCAATTTGTGAAAAGTTTTATCAAGTTAATAACGATTTTTCTTTATTTTGCATCGTCTAAATGATTAAGCACACTTTACCCTATAGATCTGGTTTCGGAAATAAAGGGAAGTAAACAGCAACCTATGAGACTATAGGAACTTTGAGCCTGTTTGTGGAAATCGATCAAATCATCTCTGATAAAATGGATTGAGTTTCGTTTTAGAGTTTTTGACCTGTATTTCCGGTACTTCTGGAAACGGAAACTTGGAATCAATATATCCGGAGTCGGTTCGTTTCGTAAGTTACTAATATAGTCTATATTGAACCAGTTTTGAGTTAAATCTAGAAGAATTTTACCATTTTTTTGCATTGTCGCTCAAAACGATGTGCAATTTTAAACACACTTTACCCTATGAAAGCATGATGAAATTCAATAGTAACCTATGGTGCCATGAGATTTCTTGTTTTATGAGTAACATTATTTGACACATACTCATACACACACATACAGCCAGGCCCGCTTTCAAACGAAGTTATGGTGGCGAATATCAAGGGTCCGTCCACCGCAGCTGAAATGTGCCCGAACAAGTTGAAAGAGATCGCGGAGGATCTCTTCCCGAAGCACGACCCGACTACTTGGACACCAACACCGTATGGCGAAGAAGAAGCCGACTCTGCTGATCGGCTAATTTTTAACGAAGAGCTTACACAAGTCGCAAAGTGACTGAAAGCCAAGAAAGCTTCAGGCCCGGATGGGATACAAAACGTGGCGTTGAAAACCGCGGATCTGACGTATCTAGATATGTTCCGAACTGTGTTACAGTGGTGTTTGAACGAAGGCAACTTCCCAGACATGTGGAAGATCCAGAAGCTGGTGTTGCTGCCGAAGCCAGGTAAACCACAGGATAATCCTACCTCGTATAGGCCTATTTGCCTGCTAGACACACTTGGGAAACTTCTGGAAAGAATCATTTTCAACAGGTTGATGAAATGCACGGAAGGCGAACGAGGATTGTTGAACATGCACTTCGGTTTTCATCAAGTGTCGTTCGGTTTTCGTTCGGAGTGTCACAGTGGACACAGTGGACGTGAAGAATGCTTTCAACAGTACCAGCTGGGAGGCTATCGCCATCGCGCTACACAGAATACGGGTTCCAGATTATGTTTGCCGGATCCTAAAGAGCTATTTCCACAATAGAATCGTGGTGTACGATACGAACGACGGACAGAGGTCAGTGCGAGTGACGGCGGGCGTCCCTCAGGAATCCATTCTCGGTCCAACTCTCTGGAACGCTATGTACAATGGGGTCTTGACACAGCAACTTCCTAGGAAAGTGAAAATCGTTGGCTTCGCGGACGACGTATCGTTAACGGTGATGGGCGAGTCTCTTGAAGAAGTAGAGGCCTCGGTGACAGAGATCCAGCGTATCGACATAGATGTAGGGGGACATGCGATTGCAACTAAGCGAGCTCTGAAGCTCCTCGGAGTGAGGATCGACAACCGGTTGAACTTTAACTACCATGTCGACTATGCCTGTGAGAAGTCCGCGAAGGCGATAAATGCAATAACAAGAATCATGCCAAATGTCGATGGCCCGAAAAGCAGCACAAGACGTCTGTTAGCTAGCGTATCTTCGTCGATACTATGGTATGGTGCTCCTGCCTGGGGAACAACATTGAAAACGAAGAGGAGCCGTGAAAAGCTGAACAGAGCATTCCGGCTTATGGTCATACGAGTCACGAGCGCCTACAGGACAATATCGTCGGAAGCAACAAGCGTTATCGCCGGAATGATCCCAATCTGCATCACCCTGGCAGAGGATATCGAGTGTTATCAGCATAGAACCACCAGAAACGTGCGAACGATGGTTCGAATCGATTCGATGGCGAAGTGGCAGCAGGAGTGGGGCAGTACGGAGAAAGGTAAATGGACTCACCGGCTCATTCCACATTTGTCGCTGTGGATGAATAGACAATATAGATGAATCCGGAAGTATCTGCATCGATGTGGTCACGCCGCGTCTCCATTTTGTCCGGAGTGTGAGTATGTTGAAGAAACACCTAAACATGTGATTTTCGATTTTCCCGGTTTGCGGAAGTATGTAAGAAAATGCCTGCCTTAAGGGTGGATAATATATCTTAGGAAAAGTGTCATGAAGAAGGCACGTGGAATGCAGTAAACAGAGTGGTAACACAACACCGACTTGTGTCGTCGGGGCACCAGCGAACCAGAAGCTATGCTCAAACTGGAATCGCCGGACCGGCCTCGGCACTCTCTCGGTTGTCCCTCGTGGTGTAACAGGAGACTCGGTGTCATGAGAGCCTCTTTCGCCGGAGAACTCTCCGTCGGTGTAGTCTGATCTTTCATCGGGGATTAGACGAGTAGATCGTGGCGTAGCACCGTTAAGATAGTCGGGGCACCAATGAACCGGAAGTCACCCTCCAGCCGGAATCACTGGATCGACCCAGGCATCCTCTCGGTAGGGTTGTAAACGGGTATCGAAAACGTCGGTTTCGGGAGAACTTACATCGTCGGGGAACTCTCTGTCTGTGTAGGCTAGATCCATCACCGGGGACTAGTCGAGTAGACGCCACAACACCGATTCGAGTCGTCGGGGCATCAGCGAACCGGAAGCCATGTTCCAACCGGAATCGCGGAGTCGACCTCGACACTCTTTCGGGTGTCCCGCGTCTCGTAAAAAGGGATTCGGTGCCGGGAGAAATTCCATCGCCGAGGAACTCTCCATCGGGGTAGTCTAGATTCTTAGTCGGGGACTAGACGAGTAGACCGTAGCGTAGTACCGTTAAGATCGTCGGGGCACCGGTGAACTGGAAGCCATCCTCGAACCGGCATCATTGGATCGACCCAGGCATTCTTACGGTCGGGCCGTGGACGGGTACCGGAGGCACCGTTTGTGGGAGTATTTTTCTTCTCCGGGAAACTCTCTGTCGGTGTAGGCTAGATCCATCGTCGAGGATCAGTCGAACAGTCTGGCGCGACGTAGCGGCATTGGGTCTTCGAGGCGCCAAAGGTGGATCGAGATAGATAAAGAGAGAAACGCAGGAGCTCATTTTCTCCCAAACGAAGAAGTGCATGAGCACAGCCTCCCCCGAAGTATTGAGCTTAGCTTAGTTCCGGGGAGATCGAGGCAAAATGTCCAAAGTGTTTTAGTGGATAAGGTTCAGCCAGTCCCACTCGCTGGTTCACAATAGCGGTTGCTTGACAACTACCGAGCGCGTGAGCTAGGAAAGTACATAAAGTATTTCACCTTGTAAAAAAACACACACACATTGCTCAGCTGGATGAACTGTGTCGAATGATATAGAACACTTAGCTCTCTGGGCCAATTTTCACTAGGTTATGTTTCAAGTGATTTCAAAAATTTTCTATATGCGAAAATAAGTGTACTTTTATAGAAAAGCATCGTTATCATGATTTTGTAATAACACTGACAAGTAGGTAAGTTACCAACCCACTAGCCAAGATAGAACAACAAACCCAACAGTTTGAAGAAGCACTGTCGCGTCTAGAAACCCGATCTAAGTAACCGAAACGCATGGCACCAACCTTGGATCGTCGTGGAAACCGTCGCTAGAAGAATCATTGGAGACATGGAAACTGCTGAGTAGGGATTAAGTAGAATGGCTAGGCCTCTGTAACATCATAAAAATAAAATAAAATCAGTTCAGTTAGAACCGCAGAACAAGACAGATGAATTTTTGTGTCGGAATATTTTTTTAAAAAATCTTAAAGTAAACGTGAAAACGTAAGTGGCGCAGTCGGTGCGGATTACGATAAAGTTTTGAGTGCTCCCGCGAAAGCCTCTTCAACGTAATATTGAAGAGTTGGGGCAGTGCGAAAAGAAATTTTATCATCCGTAGAACCATTCCGACGGATTATCCGACAAATAACTCCCAGGAATCTCGACGGATAATCGAGGTAAGTCATTTTAGCTTTCTATAATTTGAAGGAGTGCGATCGGTCGCTTCTTGAAACAAATAAAGCTCCATCCCTTCCACTAATAATATAAACCAAACTAATTAAGAGGCTCTAGCCCCGACCAACGGTAAGCGAAAGCCTTCAATATTACATAAATGCAGAAGAAAATAACTAACACTAATCAACGCAAAAAGAAAAATTCGAGTGATTAGATTTTAAAGAAAGTGAAATTTAAAGTTTAAATGTGATTTAACTAAGTGACTGCCCTGAAGATTTGCAAAGAAAATTAGACGATTTAACTGTTCAATCTTTTAACAGCCAGTCGCGCGCGAACTCCCTCGATCACTTTAAGATTACCGACACGATAAAAATAATTACCACTTACAACGGAAATGCAAGAGGCCTACCAATTTGGCTACAATCAGTGGAGCGAAATTTAGAATTTTCAGAAGCTCTTCTGAGCGAACCAGAAGTAAATGTTGTTTTGCCATTTTGGCTCGGGATTATCCGAGATGAAATATCAGACAAGACGAGCGATGCTCTCATCGCAAACCATACCCCACTGGAATGGCATTCTATAAAAACCACTCTAATTGACTACTTTGGTGACAAGAGAGACTTCTCAACCCTAACGTCGCAGATTTCCTACCTTCAACAAGGAAGCTGCGACATCACAACCTTCTACCAGAAATATCGTACATTGCTGTCCGACATCACAGCCAAAGTAAATTTAGATGAGAAAATGCGGCCTTGTGCAAAGGTCATATGCGATAACTACGAACAAATGATTACAACTGCATTCGTAGACGGATTGCGAGATCTATACTCGACTATAACCCGCACCTACCGACCTGAAAACTTACTTATCGCCTACCAATGCGCGATAGAACAAGCGAATGCGCATCACGGAAAGAAAAACTTCCGAGCTTTGCAAATCAGAAAAACCAAACATTAACTCAATGTCAGGCCCCGCGAAATCTATCACCTAATCAATACCAACCATCAAGAAACCAACCTTCTAATCAATATCAATTATCTAGATACCAATCACCCAATCCACATCAAATACCAAGGAACTAATCACCCTATCAATACCAAGTAACATGAAATCAAATACCCAATCAATACCAAGTAACAAGAAATCAAACACCCAATCAGTACTCATCACAAAATACCCAACAACTATAACTTAAACAAGAACCTCCATCACAAGCCAATTTTCGACCATATCAATTAATGAGGCCGAACTTTCAATTTGACAACGAGTCACCAGAAGACAGTTACCGACCTGAAACACCGTCTGACCAATCTTCAGAATGGCAACCAGAACTTCCACCTATCGACTACTCCAACCCATCTCAACCAAAAGATGAACACACGCGCATCAATATAGACGATAGTCAATATTTATTTTTTTAATGTCAATATTTTACTACTCTAGACTTAGCATCTGACTTCCACCAGATTGAAGTCGATCCCAGAGATGTTATAAAACTGCATTTTCACTAGGAAGTGGAATATACGAATACCTGCGAATGCCATTTGGTCTCAAGAACGCGCCTGCCACCTTCCAGCGCGTTATGGATCATGTTCTCAGGGAATTCATAGGTAAATGTTTTCTAGTATATATGGATGACATCATAGTGTTTTCCACATCGCTTCAAGAGCACATGGAAAACCTAGGAAAAATATTGTCAGCTTTAGAAAAAAAAGTGAATCTAAAAATTCAGCTTGACAAAAGTGAATTTTTTTAAAAGGAGGTCATATTGTGACCGAACAAGGAGTTAAACCTAATCCCGCAAAAATTGAAGCTATCAAACATTGGTCAGTCCCAAAAAATCAAAAAGAATTGAAAGGTTCCTTAGGGATTCTCGGATATTACAGAAAGTTTGTCCGTGATTTTTGCAAAAATCACAAAACCGTTAACTGCTCAACTGCGTAAAGGCGAGCAAGTTGAACATACTCCACAATTTTTGAAAACATTCTATCGCTGCAAAGATTTATTGACACAAAGCGATATACTTCAGTACCTAGATTTCGAAAAACCGTTTTTCTTGACTACTGATGCCAGCAACTTTGCACTCGGAGCAGTATTGTCACAAGGACCAATTGGTGAAGACAGACCGATCGCGTATGCTTCTCGGATGCTAACAAAGTCTGAAGAGAATTATTCTGCCATAAAGAAGGAATTGCTAGCAATCGTTTGGGCTTGCCAATATTTCCGTCCTTACTTATTTGGTAAAAAGTTCACCTTGTACACAGACCATCAACCGTTGACCTATGCTCTAAGTCTTAAGACACCCAACTCCAAACTTGTGAAATTGAGACTACGGTTGACAGAATACGACTTTAACATAACGCATTGACCAGGAAAACAAAACGTCGTAGCTGACGCTCTATCCCGAATTAAAAACGAAATAAATGTAAACGAAATAAACTCTTCATCTAGTGATGATTCCGTTCACTCTGCGGACACTGATCAATCAGAATACATAGAATGTACCGAATTACCTTTGAACATATTCTCTAACCAAATTGTCCTACAACTTGGACCTGACGACACGGGAGTATATGAAGAAATATTTCCTGGAATCCATCGGCGAACAATTACAAAAGTCTGTTTTGGCGTACCAACCCTGATAAGAATATTCAAGGAATGTATGGGTTTGCGAAAAGTAAATTGTATTCATTGTCCTGAGAATATTATGCAGTCTCTACAGGTAGTTTACACAAACTATTTTAGTAGATGCAAGATTCAAAGTTAAAATAAGCCAAAAAATGTTGATCGATTTACGTTCTGTTGAAGTACAGGACCAAATAATCGAGAATACACACGAATCAGCACATAGGGGGATCCGTGAAAACCGGGAGGAAATTATCAAGCGGTTTTACTTTCCGAAAATGAAAGCAAAAATTCGCAAATTCGTTATCATCTGCGAAATTTGCAACAAAAATAAATATGAAAAGAAACCCTATAAAATCCGCCTAGGAGAAACTCCTATTCAAAAACAGCCTCTTGATATTATACATGCAGATATTTTTATCTATCAGCCCAACATGTTTCTTTCAGTCGTCGACAAATTATCCCGATTAGGAACCCTGCATCCGATAAAATTTCGTCCAATTCCCGACGTACGCAAAGCTCTTCTAAAATATATCTCTTTGCACGGTAAACCTAAGTTAATAGTCTCCGACAATGAACCATCTTTAAAATCAATTGAGTTACGAGGAATCCTGAACGACTTAAATATACAACAATATTTCATTGCTACCAATCATAGTGAATCCAACGGAATCGTCGAAAGATTTCATTTGACGATTAGCGAGATATTCAGGTGTAACCGCCACAAATTTGAGGGACTTCCCACAAAGGAGATGTTCCTAATCGCCTGCACCTTATATAATAACAGTATTCATTCCGCCACAAACTTAAATAATAGAATACCGCAATAAAACATACGACAAGACAGTCCTATATATAACAGACGCACAACAAAAACAAAACATATATCATAACAAAACTAGAGAAGAACTACCTATTCTTGAGCCCAACACAATAGTCGACGAATAAATTCAAAACTAAGTAACCGTTTTGATCCAGTCATGGTTACAGCTGATAAAATCAAACATACACTGACGAAAAGGAACGTAAATTGCACAAAACGGCCTTACAACGCATCCGTAAATAGTCTCGTGCCAAAAATCACTTCTAAAATTGTTAATCATTGAAATCACTAACCGATCATTTTCTATATTTCAGGTAACTCCACCATGGCCATACTATTCACCTTTACAGGGTCCGGCACTCGAAGTGTAACCAATTAAAAAGGCCATAAATTCAGTTTGGAAAATTACTTTTACTTAATTCAAAGTACAAAATGTGTAAAAATAATACAAAATTCAGAATCAATTCACTTTTGCTAGATATGACCACCTTTTGCCTTGACTATGGCTTTGAGACGGTAAAAAAACGAATCGCAAGCTGCCGAATGTGACTTGCAGGTATTTAGGCCCACTCGCGGACAATAGCTTTTTTCAGCGCCTCGAGACTGGTGTATCTTTTAGTTCGGACTTTGCTCTACAAAATGGCCCAAAGAGAATAATCCATTGGATTCGCATCTGGTGAATTCGAGAGCCATTGTGTGGACGTGATGAAGTTTGGAACGTTTTTTTTCAGCCATTCTTGGTTCACTCGAGCTTTGTGAGACGGTGCCGAGTCCTGCTGAAACGTCCATGGTCTGCCACCGAAATGTTTGTCTGCCCACGGCTTCAAATCAACCTCCAGAATACTTTCCCGATAATATGTCGCATTTACCTTGACTCGATGAAAACGATTGGAGAGCGCCCATCTGCGGTTACAGCGGCCCATACCATTATCTGTTGCGGGTGCTGCCTCCTGGTGGCCAATCGATGAATCAAATTCTCGTATGAACGGTCGGTCAAGTAAACCCTATCGTTTTGAAAGTTTACGAATTGCTCAATTGGAAAAATTTTCTCGTCAGAAAATACAATGTTCGGAAATTGACCGCTTTCGGCCAAACGAAGCAACTCCTTCGCTCCCTCAAGTCAAGATTTTTTTTTCGCGTTCACTTTTGGCAAAATGCTTTCTTGCACTTGTAAACAATACAACTCCGACTGTCATTTAGCAAATTTCTAGAGAGCTGATGCCCGTGCGTCAGCTGCGCGAGCGGTCTGAAGTTGGTTACACTTCGAGTGCCGGACCCTGTACACTTATAACTAAAATTCTTCTTTCCACAGGATCACCACACTCCATTGAGATTACAGAACTCAACAATAACCCAGGTCTTCTAGCTCTGAAGACAAAACAATGTTATCTAAAAATTGGCGAACACAAAATTATATATCCATATATTATATATCCATACCAGCCAATTCTTAGAAAACTCTCATTAATTATGGACAAGCTAAAAACATTCACCAAACTCAAAGAAATTACAGAATCGATTGAAATAAAATTAAACAAAGCCCAAGAAATTTACACCGACTTAAATCCCCGAATTAGAACCAAACGAGCAATTCTAAACTTTTTGGGAACCGGAATTAAGCAAATTACTGGCAATTTAGATAATAATGATTTACTAGAGCTCTCAGGTGATATAAGAAATTTACAAACAGGAAATTCTATCCTCACAAATCAAAACAACGAACAAGCAAAAATCAATTTATAATTGCAAGATAAAATCAACAATGTCATTAAAAAATTTAATCACCAACAAGATCAAATTGTTAAAGGACTCATATCAGTTATGTAAAACCGTAACAACAAGACCATATCAATTATAATAGAATTGTTTAAGTTGAATTTAAATCTAGACCAGTTAACTTCACATCTCCAAGACATAGAAAATGCTGTTCGTTTATTCAAATTAAATATAATCTCGAAGAGAGTTCTTTCGCCAGAGGAATTAAATTTTGCGAGCAACAAACTCGAAAGTCAGGGAGTCCTTATTAATAACTTAGAAGAAACATACGATTTTTTAGGTCTTAAAGCATTATTCAATCAGTCAAAATTGTTCCTTGTTATATCAATACCTTTCATTGATAATAGCACCAATACATGTTTATTACTAGAAACTGTACCAGTAGGGAACACCTCCATAAAACTGCCGTCTTGACACGCCATGATCAACGACAAGGAAACCTTTTTCATCATGAAACAGTGTCAACAAATCAACCAAAATACCTTATGTACAACAGGAAGTCTACTAAATGTCACCAACGACGCATGCTTCTCAAACCTTCTAAGAGGATTACATGGAAATTGCCCCTTCAAATGTTGCTCCAAACTTGCCGAAGTAAAGATGTCAACTACTAATATCGTTATCATCAAGTCCGAAGAGACGTAAATATTAATACTTCATGTGATCTACCATCTACGATCCTTACAGGCAGCTTCCTAATCGAATATCATAATTACACTCTACATATCAATGGTACCGAGTTTATCAGAAATTGTCAGACATGAATCACCGACAATTCTTCCACTAAGTGGTTTGAAGATAACCCAAAGCGGTATCGAAATGGAAGAAATCCACATAACTAACAGACTCCATTTAAATCATCTATATAACCAGAAAACACAAACGCATAAAAACACGAGCATTTCAGGCATTTGCATAATTTTTGTGCTAATCATCATTTTCCTATTAATTAGAAAAACCAGATGCAGTTTTACAAGAATTGAAAACTATATCAAACTGAATCGGGACGATTCAGACTTAAAGAAGCGAGTAGTTACCAACCGACTAGCCAAGATAGAACAGCAAACCCAACAGTTTGAAGAAGCACTGTCGCGTCTGGAAACCCGATCTAAGTAACCGAAAACGCATGGCACCAACCTTGAATCATCGTGGGAACCGTCGCTAGAAGAATCATTGGAGACATGGAAACTGCTGAGTAGGGATTAAGTAGAATGGCTGGGCCTCTGTAACATCATAAAAATAAAATAAAGTCAGTTCAGTTAGAACCGCAGAACAAGACAGTTGAATTTTTGTGTCGAAATTATTTTTTAAAAACTCTTAAAGTAAACGTGAAAACGTAAGTGGTACACAATGAATAAAAGATTTAGAAATTTTATTATATTTTCAGCTGAAAAATTTATATTTAAATGTGGCAAACCTGCACGCTATACGAAATTGAACAAAGCACGCTGCGAACGGCGCAAAGCCGCACGTATAGAGTTTTTGCACCGTCATTTTGAATGACGATTGAATTGTTTTGACACTCATCGTCCTATCATTTCGGAACCAGAAGTCGGATCTGAATGAGAGCTTTAATTTGAATTATGATTCGTAAAAATCGGTGCAACCGTTGCCAAGAAATAGAAATATTTCCGTTTTTCGAGCTTTTCTTCACTATTATCGGTGCTTTCGGAAGCGAAAACTGGGGACTAGTAGTCCCAAAGTAGTTTTATTTATTCACTATCTAACAAGAACTACCAACTAGATGAATAAAGTTGTATAAAAATGTGCACCTCGTGTCGCCATCGCTTGTGGAAAAACACTCATGAAATTGAAAATTTTCACTAATCGCTCTGTAATACCGGAACCGTTACTCGGATCTGAAATAACTTTTCGGGGACTTTTTAAAGAATTCCAAGACTGTGTAAAAATTGATTAAGTAACTTTCGATTGCGCATTTTCTAATGCATTTGCACATATTTCTTTCTAATTCCGAAACCGAAAGTCGGATCGGGATAAAATTCAATAGCAATCTATGGGACCGTAAGATCTTTCATTTGAATCTGAGTTTGTGAAAATCGGTTCAGCCATCTCTGAGAAAATCGAGTGACGTTATTTGTCACATACACACATACATACATACATACAGTGACGGCTACTATTCTGAAACTGTATATTCCAAACTTGAAGCAATTCTTTTTTAGTTTTCTAATATAGGCTAGGTACAAAAATGTGTAGTTCAATTTTTTAAGAATTATTAAGTGCCAAAATAACTAATTCTTCTCGATATTTCCAAATTCGCGAAATATAATTTCATAAAGAATTTTGAAAAAAAATAAAATCATTCATTCAAAATATCGAATATTAAGCGCGGATTCACGTTAATCAAAAAATATAAAATTATAGGAATATATCAAATTTAACTCCGCTATCCTATCTCCTATCCTTGTCACTAGTACTTCATAATTAGTATTGAAAAATCTGGCACGAATTCAAAATATAAGAAAACCAACAATGATAATAACAATAATATCTTATGATTGTTAGTATTATTATCAGACTTCTTAGCAGTACTGCTTTTCAATGACAGCCGTCACGAGACAGCGCGAGCGGGCTGTCTCATCAAGGTCTCTTGAAGCAATAAGCCGGCTGTTTCTGGAGACGAGCTGTGGTTAAATGTGCGCTCGCACTATTTCGGCTGCCTCAATAAAACGGTGCTAGTACATTACGATTGCATTGTTGGGATTACTATTGCACGAAACATTAGATTTATATATACACTCGGCGAAGGCAATAAATTTTAATATATAGCGAATATTGAAAAAAACACTGAGTTTTGTCTAACGGCTCATATATCTGAATTTCTAAAGTGTTGATCCTTAGTACTTCCTTCTTATTCCTTAATAAACGTTTACATTACCATTCGTTAATAATACTCCGAAAATGTCTTATGCAGCCTTACTCTGAATAACGACGTTTTGATTTTTCGATCGAATCGTAGCTACCTTTCACAGCTATTTAATTATTTAGTGTTTTTAACATCACTCAACCAATTGTCGACTACTTTGGTACCCTTGCCTCACCGATTTTGTTGAAATTTTAGAATATGATAATCTGAACCGAAATAAGATGTTTGGTGTACTTGGAATATTTTTTGACCATAAAATTGAATAGGAAACTTTTACAATATTTTTATATGTGAACAAGTGCTTTCAGCTTTTCGATAAAATAAAAATACAATAAAAACATTATTTTTCCCAGAAACATCAATTATTTTTTGGTTTACCCCAAACTTTGTTAGAAATTTAGTATTTTCAATCGATTTTTTATTCTTTTTCACATAAGAATCAATCAACTAATAGCTTAAATTTATTTAAAATAGCTTACATTTAGTTGTTCATTTAACATTCACATAGTTTTTTGCCAGCAGTTGAAGGAATGAGAATATGAAAACGTTGAGTTCTTAATTTGTTACCTTTGAGAACCGATCTTCAATAAACCGCTTTTGTTTGCATAAACCTAGAAAAATAAGTTTTTATGTTTTTTTTTATGGAACTCAGTGCCTATTAATATAGCTTCAAAGCGGCTTAAATTGACTTTCCCTTTGCTCTCATTGCAAGTTTCTATGTAATCCCCGGACCTTGTAATTGAGTTTTTTTTCGTTGAGTTGGTTGATCTTTTAGTACCATCTACACAAATACATGCAGTTGATTCGGGGAGCCCTCAGATTAAAATTTGTTTAACAGTTTATGTATCTTTCTCCTGCTGGTGTGCATTCGGAATTTTCTTTTCGCGGATGGATCGAGAAGAAAAGTTCAGAAGAATCGCAAACCATTTAATAAAAATCTCCGAATAATGATGTATTTTAGATGAGACTGATGCAGACACTCTGAAAAACGAATTTCGAATGGAGGCCTCAAAAGACATGTGTAATATACCATTCTACTACTTCGTTGAGCTTTTAACCTATTAATGGGCCCTGGGGAACGATTGATATGTGTGCCCTAACTAACAACTAACTTAATTACTATTGTTTTGCTCTGTGGGTTTCGTCAAGGGCCTCTTAAGACTGTGGGCCCGGCGGTACTTTCCCTCACTTTATTTAAAAGCGGCCCTGGTATAAGTATGCTTGTATGTGTGTATGTGTAGAGACACATTGACCGATTTGCCTAAACTTTGGGTTTTGTGTTTTCATAGCTTTCCATTTAGTTTCATCCATATCCAACTTTTTGTTTCGAAATTAAGGGATGATTGGTACTAAAACTGGGGAGTAAAAAATAAATGAAAGACGTCTTCGTGTCATTTACTACTATTGAATTTTTTTTCTCCTAGGGTAACTAGAACAATGAGTTGCTTATGGTTTTTTTGCAAAAAACTATTTCAATTCGGAAACAGTTTTGAGATAAATTTAGAACAAATTTAGTGTTTTTTGTATTACCGCTCTAAATGACGGTAGAAAATTTTCGACATTCTTAGACTTGTAACTGCGGAAGTCGGATGCGGATTAAATGCAATAGTAATCTATGCGGCCTTTTCATTTGAGCCTTTGAGGGAAAATAGGTGCAGTCATGTCTGAGAAATTGAGTAACACTATTTGACACATACAATACACATACATACATACACACGGATGAATTTCTTAACTTATCTTAGTCGAATGTCAACTTTCACTGGTCGAACTTTCAAGTGCCCAATCTTTTTTTTTATGACAAAATCAAAACCTATGTACACACACTATGTACTTTTTATAATTCCACTTGTCGAAGTTTACATAAAATTGTCCTTTTAACTGTAGATATAATAATACACACTTAATTTCGTTCGGTAATTCTTGCCTCTTTTGACGAGTTTTGAACAGCCGAACTACCGAATATTTCCATTCTACTGATATATCAGCACAAATGAACATTTCTTGATAGCAGTACCTCAAGGTACCGCAGTGATAAAACGTGAATTTTACCGTTAAAATCACCTACCGAGTTTTGAAGAGCTGAGGTCGGTAATCCAATTTATGTGTGTAGATATATTTGGACCTCAGTTACTTTTATAGCAAGGTTTGTGGCAAACAAGGACATTAAGTTAAAGAATTCAAAATATACTGCCCACAAGGTTCTGCTTGATGAAAGATACGCTTTAACCGAGTTTCAAATTTTACATTGTAAAGCGACAGTTTCAACGTGTGTAAAAGTCGCGAACTTGTGGTAGTTATGACCAAAATAATATAATGGTTAAAATTCCGTTTCTGGTAATAAGATAATTCTATGCATAACCAGCTGCTACACGTCTTACTCGTCTAACCCCTCACCCCCGCACACCCTTGTTGTACCCTTTGTCGCCGACACCGTTTCACTCATTAACAGCGACACTGGTCTTAGCATCTATTATCAGAATATTGGGGGAATGAACCGTTCTCTCGTGGACTACTATCTGGCCTGTTTTGATGCTGCGTAGGATATATATGCATTTACCGAAACGGGGTCAATTACAATACGTTAACCAGGCAGATTTTCAACAATTTCTACTCCGTATACCGACTTGATCCCAACGACGAAAACAGTTTGAAAAAGAGCGGTGGTGGTATTCTCAATGCCTGTCGCTCCAAATTCAATTCTCGCTTGGTGTCTCTCAAACTTTGAAAATGTTGAGCAAGTTTGGGTCGCTTTTTCGTTCACACATTTTACATTGTAAATTTGCGTGCTTTACTTTCCGCCTGATCGCGTGAATGATTTGAATCTGATCGAACAACACTTAAGTTATCTTTCATTGATAAGCGATAAATTGAGCTTAAATGACAAAATTATGATCTTAGGTGATTTCACCCAACCTGGTATTAAATGGACTCAGCAATAATTGCCTTTTGGATCTTTGTTTCGCCAGTTATGAATTGTCGAGTACTTGTTCCATATTCGTCGCTCCTTCACCACTGGTTAAAATGTGTCGTCATCACCCTACCTCTCCAAATCACTATACCGGCATACACGCCAACCGTTTTTAATAACGTTTCTGAAGGCACATATTACGATTTCAAGAAAGGAAATTTCGAGGCAATGAATCAGTTTTTGCTGTCGCTAGACTGGAGAAGCCTGTTTACATTGAGCAATTCCAGAAATGCTTAGCAGATCATTAGACTCGACCTTCTCCGATGTGGATGAAACTTTGCACATGACTTCAGTATGGCAAATCAGAGGTTTTGAACCGATGGAGAGGTAAATCCGACTCACGACTGATTTTTAAAAAGGGCGTATGTATTTTTGCATTTCACAAAAAATGTCTTTTTCAAATCGTTGTAACTCGGAAACCGTTAATTGTACAAAAATGGCGTTCAGGAAGAAGTTGTAGGGAATCGATTGGGCACTCTAAAAAATATATACACTGAAAAAAAATTTTGATTCTCTTTCTCAATAATTACAAAATAATCCGAAAAAGTTAAATAAAAAAATAATTAGGGTTTTAATATTCTTTAATAAAATTTATGGTTATATTTGATTTTGACTGGGGTGATAATCGCGGAAAACTGTAAAACGGCTGTCTAGGTCTTATAATACAAACGAATGTTGTTTATTGTCCGACGTTTCGGCCTTTGATGTAGACCTTTTTCAAGAAAATCTGGAAAATTTATTGTGTTACACTGACAAAAACATCGAGCGTTGAACAAATAATACAATGTTAAAACTTACTAAAGTCTATCGTTTATAGTCAAAATATGTCGATGCCTGACGCTATGTTGTCTGGTCAGTTTTAGAACATGCTTTAAGATACTACGGAAAAATGGTCATTTACATAAATACTGAATCAAAAATTATTTGAAACTACTCTTACTATTGACTGCATAACAAATATTTTGTTTGCATAAATTACGTACAGTGTCACAACTACTTAATTTAACGACTATTCTGAAGCTTTCATGGTGATTAAAAACAATGAGCTTATCAACGTTATTCAGTAACGTTATTGTTGAAAACCTCAGCAAAGTGCTGTGTAGAGTAAGGCAGTATTGGTGTTAAACGGAGAGTTGTCATTTTTTATCGTATTTGATGGATTTGATAGAATATAGAATACCAGCGTAAGTGGTGTTGAGGCCTTGTACATCGGTGCGATGATTAACTGTTTTGGTAGTATTGGAAATATGACACCAGTGCGGTAAAATTTCATTTTCAATCGAATGATATAAGATGAAAATGAAATTTATGGCCGCTGACCGTCAGCATCAGAGGCTCCCGGAATTCATCGTCAGTTGAATAATCGTACCTAGTCATTTGAAGCTTTGCTTGCTCAGTTTCGAGTGCCAAGTAGTCTAGCTCCTTCATTGCCTTCGCTTTTGGTAGTAAGCAAGTTCGAACGAATAGAATAATAAAGTAAAAGTTGGTTATATTTTCATTTCGTATAACGTATCACTCGTTTCATCCGATGACAATGAAAATCAATGTAGCCTTAAATCTCATAAAACGAATTACCACTTTAACTACAAATAAATCAGCAGATCAACAAAAACATATCATATACCCACATCTGAAGCAAAATGATTATCCATCATCACTCATAAACCGGCTTAAACGATAGACTTTAGTAAGATTTTACATTGTATTATTTGTTCAACGCTCTATGTTTTTGTCAATGTAACACAATAAATTTTCCAGTTTTCCTTGAAAAAGGCCTACATCAAAGGCCGAAACGTCGGACAGTAAACAAGATTCATTTGTATTACAAGACTGAGACAGCCTGTAAAACGTTTTCCACGATAATTTTTCTTTTAAAGCTGTTATTAAAACCTACACATTGATGGCTATCCCATCCGTGCCTTTTGAAGAATAAAGAAGTTACAGCTAAAACAGTTTACGTGTGCATGCAAATGATCAAGTTCTTCTCGTTGTAATTCGGAAATCGTTCATCGTACAAAAATGGCGTCTAGGAAGAAGTTGTAGGAAATCAATAGGGCACTCTAAAAAAATATTGATTTTTTTTCTCAATAATTTCAAAATGAACCAAAAAATTAAATTAAAAAAAAATCAGGGTTTCGATTTTGTTTTGACAATTTTTATTTTAAAGCTCTTATTAAAACCTACAGATTGATGGCTATCCCATCCGTGCCTTTTGAAAAATGAAGAAGTTACAGCTAAAACAATTTACAGATATATTCGAAATTTCAAGTTCTCGTTGAAAGATAATCATTTAAAAAGTAGAACTAACGTAACAACGTCAAAATGAATAAACACATGTAGAATCAAAGAGGTGCCAGCTGACTACCTACTGTTCACAACCAACGTACGTACCGGCGAATTGCTTACCTAAATTCTACATATATTTCACATATAAATAGCTATGCATCGTAGAACAGATATCAGTTTATAACAAATCTCTTTCGAAACAGTTACAATACCACAATATGGTTTTCCCAAAGTGTTGTAAACCTTTTCCTGGTTTTGTGTTTTCTGGAAAAAATTTCAAATTAACAGAAACCATAATTGTAAAATTAGAAGCTCAAAAGTGCAAGATTAAATTGAATACCACGTTAAGCATTTGTGATCGCTGTCGTAATAAAGGCTATCAACGAAGAAAACCCGGAATGTTAATTATCATCGAGAAAACTGTTTGGATATTTCAAGAGGTATGAAAAAGCAAATATTCGGGTTCCCGGCGGATGAAGAAGATCCATAATCACTCAAAACGAAAGCAGCAGAGTTGGATGAAGTGATTACTAAAATGATAGAGCAGATTTCTGAGCCTGATTGCACTAGGAATGAAAAAGTGCGTTTGTTGTTAGTCTTGCCAAACTCGTGATCAAAGGAAAAATAGCCACTCAATTCAAGGCGAACAAATACATTCTGTCGGAGGCAAAAGAATCAACGGACGAAAAAAGCCAAGAAACAAACGGGACGCAGCAAGAACGAAACGATAGAAAACGAGGTGCTTCAATGTTTCAACAGCGATGACGTCAGCAGAGTAATGCCGGAGTCAAGAGATTGCGTCACAGTCAAAATGAATGGTGTCATTGAAAGAAATTGATTTGGGTTATAAGGAGGAATTTTCAGAACGAAATATTGGATTTGGTACATTTGCAGCATTAAGACCAAAACACTGCAGTTGCTTGGAAGTTCTGGTTCACATAACATATGTGTTTGCACAATCTATGAGAATGTTTCAATAATGATTCATGCTGTTGAAAAATATTTCAAGTATGATGATAAGAATTATTATTTAAAAAAACTATTATGTGACACATCAAAAAGATCCTGCTAACTACGTGAATGCAAAAGTTGTCCAGCGACACAAGATCTGGAGAGAAGCGTTTTAGACAATTTCGAAGAACGTGATTTGACTGAGATAAGATTTGAATAATGGGTTACTACAGACATATGTGATCTAGAGAAATTTGTCAAACTAGTAGAAGAATTTGCAGCATATTTATGCGAAAAATTAGAAAAAACTTGTGACTCATGATTTTATTTAAAATCAGCAATCTGATTTTATTAAAAAAGCAAAATCTAATTTAAAGACAGGAGAAATTGTAATTATTTGTGATTTTTCAGAAAATTTTTCATTTGTGCTTCAGGATGCTGTTCGAAGTCACTATTGGAGCAATGATCAAGCAAACCATTCATCCGTTTGAAATTTATTATAGAGAGTAAGAAGAGCTTCAACATTTAAGTTTCATTGTGATTTCAGAAGTGCTTAAACACGATACCATCGCGGTTCAAGTGTTTATTTCACACTTAATGTCATTTTTGAAAGATTCAAATTCAAATTAAAAAAGCAATATTTATGTCTGACGGAGCTGCCTCGCAGTACAAAAACAGACAAAAATTTTCAAGTCTCTGTAAATTTAAATCAATGTATAACATTGATGTTGAGTGGCATTTTTTGCAACTTCTCATGGTAAAGGACCATGTGATGCACTCGGGGGTAATTTAAAGCGAATGGCACGACGTGAAAGCTTGGCTAAACTACATGAACACCCAATCACAACTGCAAAACAATTATATGAATGGGCAGAGCAGAGACGTCGAGATGCATTCACGACCATGTTTTTTTGTTCGTGTCACAAGAAAAATATGAAACGGGGTGTGACCGAGTGGAGTAGTGTTTATAAGGATAACAAAATGATTCCAGGCACACAGAAATACCATTCTTTCGTTTTGATTTCAGAAACCACAATCGCACAGGATTGTATACGATTGACGATGCACGTAGTACTCATACAATTTTCAAAAACTTAAAACCTTAAATATAATTAAGAATAATTCATGTATATGTAAGTAATTGTAGATATAGCAAGCAAATAACCAATTCATGGAAACATAAAAAATGGTGTTGAAACTAAATATGCAAGTATCTCAAGAACAGCTACTTTCAGAAGAAAGGATATCATGAACAAATTTACCTATAACCCTATAACCTGTAAAATAATATTCTACTGTTTAAATAATTATCTTTCAACGAGAACTTGAAATTTCGAATATATCTGTAAATTGTTTTAGCTGTAACTTCTTCATTTTTCAGAAGGCACGGATGGGATAGCCATCAATCTGTAGGTTTTAATAAGAGCTTTAAAATAAAAATTATCAAAACAAAATCGAAACCCTGATTTTTTTTAATTTAATTTTTTTGGTTCATTTTGAAATTATTTAGAAAAAAAATCAAATTTTTTTCTCAATGTATATTTTTCTAGAGTGCCCTATTGATTCCCAACAACTTCTTCCTGGACGCCATTTTTGTACGATTAACGGTGCAAACAACGGAAAGAACTTGATCATTTGCATGCACACGTAAACTGTTTTAGCTGTAACTTCTTCATTTTTCAAAAGGCACGGATGGGATAGCCATCAATGTGTAGGTTTTAATAACAGCTTTAAAATGAAAATTATCAAAAAAAAATTAAAAACCCTTTTTCGGATTGACCTTTCCATCGGTTCAAAACTTCTGGTTTGCCATACTGAAGCCATGTGCAAAGTTTCATCCAAATCAGAAAAGGTCGATTCTGATTTTGTCACTTTTTAGTCTACTCATTCCTGGAATTGCTCTGATGGCGATTGCAATTCCATTGCTATGTTATGGTCCCATATAATTTCGTATGCTATCGATCAATTTGTACCCAAAAACATTCGACGTGAATCTGTCCACCCCCATGGTCCAAACTGACCCTAAAACGTTATGAGCGTGCTAGACGTTCTGCTCTAAGAAAACTATCGAAGCATCCTTCGCTCCAATTGATATCCTATTATATGTTCCTCAACAATCGTTATAAGCGACTGAACAAAATGTCATTTCATTTTCATCTCCTTCGTGTGAAAAATGATTTTAAAATCAACCCTAAAAGCTTCTGGAACTACGAGAACGAACAGAGGAAAGAATCAGGACTACCCAACCCGATGTTTCTTGGCGACGTGGAATCATCCGTGTTGCCTGAAATTTGCATTTGCAATCAGCAACCTGATAAAACCTTATCGAATGATCCGATCTCCAAAGCTATCATTAATGTTCCTCGCCGTTCCCCGATTGATAAAGCGTGTTCTAAAATGAAACTATCTTTTAACGCTGGGCCTGATGGTATTCCTTCTTTGGTATTGAAAAAGTGCTCGAACAGCCTTCTGATTCCACTGTCGATGTTGTTTAATATCTCACTCAACTCGGGAACTTTTCCGAACATTTAGAAAACATAATATATTTTTCCTGTTTTCAAGAAGGGAAATAAAGCTGATGTATCTAATTATCGTGGAATAGCCGAACTATGCACTGTGTCTAATTTACATGAAAATATAGTTCTTGACTTCATCAAGCATAACTGTAATAACTACATCTCGGAAACACAACACGATTTTATACCAAAAAGATCAACTACAACAAACTTATTGTCTTTTACATCTTTTATAATTCGATCCCTACAAACGCGCCTTCGGGTTGACTTTTAGGTCGTGCTTTCATTTGGACTTCAATCGTCGGGAGCAGCGGTCGTCAATAATGAGAGCAGACCTTTTGCGTAGTACCAAACCTCAAACGCTCAGGTCGTACTCTCATTTGAACTTCAGTCGTCAGGTGGAGTAGTGGTCGATGAAAGCAGACCTTTTGCGTGGCATAAAGCCTCAAACGCTTAGGTCGTGCTTTCATTTGGACTTCAATCGTCAGGTGGAGCAGTCGGCAATGCTTTTATATGGACTTCAGCCGTCAGGTGGAGCAGTTGGAAATAAAAGCAGACCTTTTGCGTGGTATCAAACCTCAAACGCTCAGGTCCTGATTTCATGTGGACTTCTATCGTCGAGAGCAGCAGTCACTAGTAATGAAAGCAGATCTTTAGCGTTGTACAAAACCTCAAATGCTCAGGTCGCAGTGCCAGTTTCCCTTCGAAGAAGATAGATTACATCATCCTGTTGGTGGTCGTTTGCATTGGAGCAAAATACAACGGGAAATGGACAACAATGTGGAACATTATGCAAAATCAGCCCTTCTAATGGCTCTAAATGTTACCTAAAGAACTATAAAGATTGCTTCTTTGTAAATCGAAAATTAAAATTATTTTATCATAAAGAACTATACTGGTTATTTTGTAATATTTGTGTGTCAGAATGTTTGATGTAACTAATCTGTACTGTAGTTTGAGTGTATCGTTTCAAATTCTAGTAGTGAAAAATGGGAAAGCTTGCACAATCAACACAATCGATCAACTAATTGATTTTCGGAAGTAGTGAGGCATTCGTGTCAGTTTGAATGACCTGCCAGACGTTCCATATTTTTTCTTTTGTGAAGCGGACAACATCTTGCGACGGAATCAGGAGGGTCATTGCCATTCCTACCTTCGTTTGCTAGTTTATCAGCTTCTGTATTTCCGGGTATACCGGCGTGTCCAGGGACCCAGCCTAAGGTTATATTTCGCCCTTCTAATACAGCTTCAATTGTTTGGATCTATGGATGTCTGGAATGGCCACCGGCAAGAGCGTCTAGACAGCTAGATGAGTTAGTGAATAGTATTGTTTTACCCTCCTTTGCCATTGATACTGCATTGCTCAGAGCGTATGCCTCGCCTGGGAACATGCTACAGAGTCCTGGTAAGGTGTATGCAATTTTGCTAATTTCTAATACCACACCTGCTATAACTATTTGGTCGTCCTTGGAGTCATCGGTGTAAATTTGTTCGTGCGCGGGAAAGTGATTGCTTATGAGGGTTTGAAAGTGAGATGTTACTATCTGGCTACTTGCACTTGCTCTAAGTTTTCTCCTTAGTTCATTATCGATTATTGGTGAAGGACTATACCACTTTCGGTCCGTAAGTCTGAGCTGACTGTTAACGTTGGGGAACATAGATCCAGTAGTTTGGTGAAATAATTCTGCTGCTCTTTTGTACACTGGATAGTTCGCTGTGCAGGTGTTTTTTTTTCCAAAAGCCGTGTTGCTTGTTGGGATAGGCGCTGTCCCACTAGAAGTTTAAACGGTAAGCAGCCAGATTCAGCCATAATTGATGTCACTGGACTGGATCGAAAAGCTCCAGATGATTGACGTATCACCTCATTATATATTGGGGAGAGGCTTCGTTCCATTGCTTCAATGTTGTTGCTTGTGAGCCCGAAGAGTAGTTTGGACACCACCAATGCAGAACCAACCTTTGGTAGTGTTGATCGACTGCTCCTTTTTAGTCGGCAGCCTAGGATCCATAGAATGTTTATTCTTTTACTGCAACAGTCCTTAGTATTTTTGATGTGTTGTAGATAGTTAAGTTTGGACTCTAGTAAGACTCCTAAGATTTTCATTTTCCTGAAACAAGGGATAGGTACGTTGTTTATTTGGATAGCTCGGCCACGTTTGCGGTGTTGTATGTTGCAAACATGACTTAGTTTAGATTTGGAGGGTGCTATTTGAACACCCACGCTGCCAGCCATCACATCTGGACCATTCGCGATGAGTAGTACATCGTCTGTGTAAAGCAAGATTTGAACATCGTCTGAAATGATCCTGAAAATCGGTTCCATAGCGATCAGGAAGAGTGTGACTGATGGAATAGAACCCTGCGGTATACCGTTTTCCGCTACACGGAGGCTTGATGATGCGCCGTTGGCGAATACATTAAAGGTTCTGTTTGAAAAAAGCTGGCGAATATGTTCAATATTCTGCGGAGATTTTCCATCTGGCCAGAGTTTGAAGAATGGCTGGTCTCCAGATAGTGTCGTAGGCTGATCATCAGTTGCTGCAATGAGCGATTCCATTTGAGCTAAGTAGGATGCGACACCTTTTCCTGGGCGAAAAGCATGTTGTCGTCTATCTAGTCCGTTTGTGTCTTCAAGTCTTCAAGCGGTAACCCGCTTGGTGGCAGCGATCTCCTTCCGGTTTTGGTATTGGGACTACGACCTATCGTTCCATTGGTGCGGAAATATGCCGGAGTCCCAGATTTGATTAAATAGATCTAACAAAGCAGTTTTACACGAAACGAGTAGTCGTTGTAGAAGTAGATATCCTATGTTATCAGGTCCTGTTGACGATCCGCTGCGACGGGACAGAGCCCGCATTGATTCGTCCATTGAGAGGTTTGCGTTGATGCGTTTGAAAGTAATTGGGAATTTGTGTTTTGGAAAATTGGTTTTCGTGTTAGTATTTTTTTACGAAATTTTTCGTTTTTTTGTGGTATTCGTCTGCAAAAGCATCGGCTATTTCCTGAGGTTTGTTAGTGACACCATTTGCTAGGTTTAAGATAATTGTGTTCGAACATTTTTTCCGTTGCAGTTTGTTCACTCGATTCCAGATTAGTGAAGTAGAGCTTTTTGGGTTAATACTTTGTATTAATTCATTCCAGCTCTTCTGTTCGGCTTCCCAGATGATTTTGCGACTAACAGATTCTTCGTGAAACGATTTGAGTGCCTCCGCTTTCCTCTTGTCATCGGCTATTCGTCGCAGGGCTCGCAATTGTTTTCGACGAGTTTTAACTGCTTGTTCAATTTTTGTGTTCCACAAGGGGACTGCCTTGGGGCCTGACTTGCCGCTTGTTCTTGATATACATGCTTTGGTCGCCGTGAGTATTTTACTGGTAAACTGATCCACTGACATCGTTTAGCCGGGACGGATGGTGCTACTAGTCAATTGTTCGTATCGGTTCCGGTCCGCTTTTTCATACATCCACCTTGACCTCCATTTTGGTTCATCTGGGGCTCCAGGTGTTCCAATTAGAATCGGAAAGTCATCGCTATCTGCACAGTCTGATAGAATTTTCCAGATAAACTTTTTCGATAAGTATGTTGTACATATGAATACATCTAGCGCCTGTGTGTTCCATTGGAAGGATCTATTTTGGTGTGAGAACCGTCATTTAGTACAAACATATTTTTGTTCACGACGGTTTCCTGGATCACGAAACCTCTTTTCTGTGCCTCAGTTTTAACTTTACTCATGTGGCGTCCCCAAGCGGAGTGGTGTGCGTTCAGATCACCCAGGAGTAGAACCGGTGTCGGAAGTTCGTTCAGTAGACTGTGCAAATCTTCAGCAGCATTCTTGTCTCTTGGTGGCAGGTAGACTGATACCACTGTTGGTTATGATGGGGTGTGGAGTTATATTGCGACTGCTGTATATCGGTTTGAATTTGAATTCGTTCGAATAGAGTGCCTTTTTTGACCGTTATTTCTACTCTTGCCCATATGGATGGTGCTGAAGTGGTGTTCTACAGTATTTATTTCTTGCAGGCATGCTACTTCGGAGTTATATTTAGTCAGGAGAGATTGAAGTTCGTTTCTGTGTGAGCGTAGACCACTTATATTCCATTGGAGAGCGAAAATGGCTAGAGGTTTCTCCATTCTATACTCTGACTCTGAATGGATCGATTGGCCAGTTGGGATGTCCGGAAGACTGTCGGTCGAGTCCGATATCGGGAAGACGCGTGGAGTAGCATCTTGATGGGGTACCTCCTAGTAGTGAATCTGCAGTTTTGGGTGAATCAATATATCGTTTTGCGTTGGTGCGACTATCAAAGTAGCGGAATGTACATTATCGCTCCTGACGTCTAGCTCATAAACTGGTCGAACAGAGTAGGCTGGCTTGGTGGGACTGAACATAACTCTGATCCCAAAGTATTTTCCCCAGACCCTGAACAGTAGCAGGTGCATCGGCCGGAGCCGGAACTTTCACTACCTGAGAGGATGGCGGATCTACGTAGTCGCTAAGGTGGGTGGTACGGTTTAGATGATCGTTCTGTTGGTCAGCGTTGTTGATTTGCGTTTGTTCGACTATCGAGGCAGCGGGAAGCCTCAATAGTAGCAGGTGCATCGGTCGGAGCCGGAATTTTCACTACCTCGCTCTTCTGCCATCTCTCGTTCCGCATTTTCGGCACTGATTGAAAGAGGTGAGGGGGTTACTTTCTTCTCTACCCCCTCATGACAATATGAAAATTTATTGGTTTCGGCTTCTGTGTTTGTCGCGTATCTTTCCACTAGTAGTTCTGGATGTAATGCGTTGAGTTTGTGTTGTTCTGTGCTATTTGATTCGGCCATTGCAGATTGATCCCCCGCATTGATCTTAGATTTTGAGGTCGAGTTTTGTGACCTCGTGCGTAGTGGAGAGATTTGATTTCTAGTAGGGGTCCTGCTTTTCCTTGCTTTATTCAAGTTCGTATTAATTTGGTTGTTTCTGTTGATATAGACTATTTCTTGAGTTTCGCACAGTACTTTACTTTTTTGCTGTTGTTTGTTAGTGGTGCTGTGGGTGGTTCTAGATTTGTTGGGTGATTGACTGTGTGGGCGGGTGTATGATGCGTTAGGTTCACTGAAAGGGTGTGACTGTGATTTTCTGTGCTAATATTGGTTATTTGGTTTTTCAGATCTTCCCGTTTAGTTCTAATTCTAGAGAAATCAGCTAGCTGTGTTCTGAATCGGGATATTTCTTCCTGAAGTGCTGTTATTTGCTTGTTTTTTCGAACTCAATATTTGTGATTCGTTCTTGAACCTTACTGGCAAGAAAGTGCGTTTGTTGATTTTGTGGCCTCACCAAAGGAGATTTTTCTTTGGATCTTGATTCTGATTATGCCCTCTTTCTAGATATTTGGGACATCTTTTATCAATTGGTGAATGTCCTCCTTTGCAGTGTAAGCATTTCTTCTGTAATTCACATTTTACTTCTGGATTGAGTTCGAGGACGGAGGAGCTGTTTAGACAAATGGGTTTATCTGTCGGGCAGAACTTTTTGGAGTGTCCGTATGGCGCACAGCGGAAACACAATAATGGTGACGGAAAGTATTGTTCGACTGTGTGTGTTCCGAAATTCTTGATCTACTTTTTTTCTTTATTGTACGAACTGCGGAGACCCCCTGAATGTGAAGGTTTGTCCTCATCGATTCTTCGGATTCATCGATGATATCGGAATCATAAATTCTACCTTGAACGCTGTTGAGGGTCGGGTGTAGTACAATTACTACTTCTGTTCCGTCAATAAGCTGTTAGATTTGTTGAAGTTTCTTACTTACCAGCTCTGAGTTGGTACGTAAGATGTATCGTGCCCCGCTTGATTCCTTTGCTGTAGAGTAGACTGGGCTACAAGTTTGTAATTTTCCTCACCTAGGAAAATTTCAATCGATGTGGCGATCACGAAGGGCTTGCTGGGAAGTTTTCCGAGATTGACCGTTTGGTCATTACCGGACATGGTTCAGTTTCGCGTTGTTCTCAGCACAAGCACCTGGGTGGAGCCATGGTTGATGTTTGGGTCAAACCAGTCTGGTATTTTTCTACGGTTCCCAGATGGCCGCCCGGGGGTGGGGGCTCATTTACCACCATAGCTGATCTCATATTTAACACACTTTCAAGAAGGTTTGATTTTCCACTGTCACTTTGTATGCCTGAATGGGACACTGTACATTCCGGGTTCTTCGTTTTGTACAAGTCATACACATTCACCGTTTCGATGGAGGTAGTAGTGGTTTGTTAATCTGGGAATTTAACTCTGATGGGGATGACGGTACTTCACTGATTAAATTTTTCAACTCAATGCGGGCGCTCCTGTTGCTAGGTGAAAAATTATATACGCTGATTTAACCGCGAAAACGCGATTGAAGGTATTTAAGGTTACTTGATTGTTTTGAGGTGCACGATATGTCGATATCACAATCCGGAGGGCGTAGCACCTACATTGTTTCACTGAGCAGGTTTATGGGTGGCGTAGCACTGATTGCAGAAATTCCGAGGTGCGACGTAAATCTGATGATATCTCGACCGGATTCACCTAGTGCTCGGTTCCAACTGATTCAGTCTTATGATTTGGTGCATTGGCACTTTACAAATCATAAACTGTCGATATTTTACGAGTTGGATTGATATGACCGAAATTATGCTCTTCGCTTAAACACTTGAATTGCTTATGCTTATGACAGACATGTGATATCGGTATCACTGTCCACCATGAAATCACATGTCTGCAGGGCTGGAAAAATCACCAAAAATCAAAAATCACCAGTGATCGACGATCACTGCTGATCTTAAGATCACTGATCTTGAACTTTAAAAAATCACTACTGATTTGATCACTACTGATCCTAGCCTAAAGAAAAATCGTCGTTACATAATCGCACTCATCTGATCCTTATGTGATTTGATTTCGAGTAAGATCATGATTATGGAATTAGGAAATCAGAGAAGATTTTAATTCCAAAAAATCACTACTGATGCGATCAGAAATGATTTGAGTAGAAAATCGTTTTTGATGAGGATCCGCAAAAATTGTACAAAGGGGTGAGCAAATGATACAATTGTATAAATTTTGCATAATGCAGGTGATATGCGTGCGAGTGTTCAAATCGGTGAAAATTTTCATTTTGTCGCTTTTGGGAATCTAATGATGGGTGAAAGAGCGTGTCAATGGGGCTTCAAAATCAATAAGTTTTGATGTTTCGAATGCGTGGAGGTGTTCAAATCAAATCAAAATCAAACAAATTTATATATTTGATAGAAAATAATTATGAAACTGAATATAGATTTCTACTTTATGAAATGTAATAACATGAATTGTAATGCAGTTATAAAATTTTAATTTAGAACTCTAATTTGTATCTTTTGTATGTATTTTGCTAAAGCCGGTATTAAAGCAGTCCCTAGAGCGACTATAATGCCAATTAGTGATATTATGCTGTCCAGATTGGAAACCTGGGGAGTGTTGCAATGGTCGTATTAGTGACGGCGCAAAAAAGGTGCGAAAACTTCAAAACTGTCGCAAAAAATATTTCAATTTTTAAGTGTTTTTAGTTGATGGCAAAACAAAGTCACTATAATCCGGTTTTCGGTAATAGTTGTCAAAAATCTTCTAAATGAAACTTATATTGTTTTCTTAAATATGTCCATAAAAAAGTCATCATTACAATACTAGGTATATACCCTTGCAGCAAATAGAAATTCTTAAAAAGTCAGGCTTATGTTAACTTAGGAGCGTAAACAGTTTTTGTTGCTTTGGTGGAAAATATGTAACATCAAACATATAGCATACTAAGTATTGCCATAACATAATTTATGTGACTATTGATAACAAAATCGTTTGCCATCGAATAAGATGGAATATAGGCTAAATGGCTTGAACGATACATCAAATGTATATGTATATGTATGAAAATGTATTTACTATTGTTGGAACCAAAAAAATGCTTTATTTTCAACACACGTTTTTACTTTTAGAAAAAAGAAATCATCAAATCGAATTAAGTTATGTCATCTTCTGGTAGAGAAAAGTATGATCAAAACTCATTTTTTGTCGTGAATACGACCTACTTTACTATGGGGTGCCTTTTCAAAATTTACCGTCTGAGAGAGTGATAAGTTTTTGATCGTGAATATCTCTTGTTGTATATAACGAATCAACATAATTTTTGCTACATGCCATCGGCAATATGATCACAATTCTATGATAAAATTTTCCGTTGTGTGACATAATCTCAAATAATTCAAAATTAAATTTTTCTGAAATGTTTTATATAAACAAGTATTAAAAAGGATAATTCATAAGACGCGTTTGCCTTTCTCCTATTCTGAAAGCTCATAGCTCAGTGATCTGTGATAGGATTTATATAATTAGAATCGAAATTTTTCTACTAAACATGTATATCAACAGCATTGAAGTATTTCAATAGTACACTATTGAAAACCTGTCTCATTTCACCCATGTCAACACCAGCCAATCAGAATGCGTTCTGAGGAAGAGAACAAAATATCTGCTGCTGTACAACAAATCGTTCGAGAAAAATGTTCCGAACAGTGCTTAATATCGTAGTGAGTTCCACGATTTGGTCCTTCTGAAAGGAAGGAATGAATCCCGTACAGCATCCTGATAGTTTCTTTCAATGAAATGCAAATCCAAAATGAAATAATCGACATTAAAATTCTGTATGCGGCTATTTTTTAGCCGTTAGGACCGCCCATTGGTGAAATAGCTACAAACGAAATCACGTAAAAAGAAACCTCCTAACAAAAATTGGATCAGTTTGGATTCTATCGCCACTGCGAGCAGATGTATTGTGTCGTTTGCAAAGCTAGTTTCGCTCCCGACAAGAGCGATTACGTCACAGCCGCCAGTTGTTTGCATTGGTGAAAAAACAACGAAAAGAGGACAACACTGGGGAGTATCACACAAAATCAGCCGTTCTAAAGACTCTAAAAGTTTTCTGAAGAACTATTAGGATTTCTTCTTCGCCAATCTAAGGTAAAAAAAACTCAGTCTAGTGCAAATCTAGAACTGTTTGATTAGATTTGTGCACTTTTCGCTGTGTGAAATTCACAGTAATCGAGATCAAGTGAAGCCTTCTTTGTTTTTGCGAAAAATGTCAAAAAGGGGAATGCTTGCATAATTCATACAATTGATCAACTAATTGATATTCGGAAGTGTTAAGGAATATGTCAGTTGTTTTTGTATTCACGACATCCAGTTATATCTCTGACATTACCCACCCGCCTTTTTGTTATTTGTATTTATTTTATGTTAGCTGACAATGCTCTTATTCAGCTAGATGCTATGAGTATCGTCCGACAGATTCTTTTTGAACTATTTTGGCCATTCACGAATATTTGTCACCAAAGAATCCGATGAAACTAATAACCGACCGAACTAATGGGATCCCGATTCGTAATTGATCTGAATTGCTCGCGTGTATAATACTCTTGACATCTGTATAACAGAAACTTCTTAATCATTATGAACAGTACAATATAGCAAGCGTTTATCGATCTCCACTTTAATTGATGAATAGAGGATATTTATCCGCAGAGCTTTTCTAAACTGACCAAAAAATGACATAACGTAATTCGACATGATGATTGCCTTTTTTCAAAGTCGTGGCTTCTTATCCCACTTTCAAAAAACGTCTGTAACGATTACTAAACTTTTCTATTTGTAGACTTCGATGTCCATAAAAATCGTTTATTGTGAGAGCTATCATGCTCTTTTGGAGTAGTTTATAATGTAAGTGGTCCCATCTGCACCTTTCTGCGCCTTTTGATGAAAATACATTATATCATAAATTACATTCAAGTTACGGGAATAGTACGTTCAGCAAATTTGTTTGAAATAATGTTCTGAACAACTTACTTAGCCCCTATATTGCCCCTGAGGTAAAATAATATTTTTATCTCACTTTTAGAGCGATTAATCACAAAAATAAAATTTGCCAAAATATGGCGTCTATCATTCTGGGCAACTTTGCTGAAGATAATGTACCTCGAAAACCACGTTTTTAATGAGTTATCAATTAAGAGCGGGAAATTGGGCTTTCGAACAACTGTGCGCTGGCGTGGATTTTCCGCCTTGCGCGAAGGAAAATAAATAACTTCAATTGTTCTTGCCATCACCGCGGGTCGAGCGAAATTTATTAAACATTAGCCTTCTCCAATAATTGTTTCCAAAACTTCTTCTCTATATGTAATTGTAAAGTCTCAAGACTACTCAGTAAAAACTTACACTCACACATACCCAACTTATAACTTGAACAAAACTAAAATCTGAAAAATAAATCGTGCATTATTATTTCAAGTTTTAAACCCAGAGTATCTTTTTATGGAGTCCGAAACCAGAACCTGCCACACGGCAGACAGCGACAGCTAAAATACAAGTGAAAAAAATGCGAAGTCCAATGATAAAAAGGACTTAGCGCAATTCAAACTATTTATTGTGATCCAGTGTGAGCGAAGAAAACACTAAGTTCTCAATAAGAGACTTAGCCGAAAACACTAAAGTACAATAAAAAGGCGGGTGGGTGATGTCAGAGACATAACTGGATGTCGTGAATACGAAAAAACTGACACGCTTCCATCACTTTACCGAATATGAGTTAGTTGATTGATTGTATGAATTGTGCAAGCTTTCCTCTTTTTCACTAATAGAGTTTGAAGCGATGCACCTACATTAAAGCAGAGATGGTATTTCACCAGAGTTATACACGCTAGAGTCAGATTTTTGCCACACCAAGGATGAAAAAAACGAAGCACCGCACAAAGAGGAAAGCGCACTTCTTCTCAGTGTCGAATAGACAGCATTTGAGTGTGTGCTTGTGATTAAAGCAGCTGGCGCGAGTGAAACACATTCTCTTCGCATGAATCGCTCACACGCGCTCTCGTCTAAATACACCCAAGTGACCACTGGCGCGTGATTGTGAGCGAACACTTCTGTGAACTTCAATTAAAAGAGAGTAGATCTGGCCTTGCTATGAAAAATTTGCAAGGAAAACCGAAAATTTTACGATAAATTGTTTTATTTTGCTGATTTTGCGTGTCCACGCTTCATCTACGAAAACCATACAGCAGAGTGCTCACCGGCGTGTAAACCTCTGTGAAAGTATCTGCATCCTCCTCAGAGAATTTATTAGCTAATGCTCTAGCACTTTGGTGCGATTCAGTGGAAGAGGTAAAAGGAAATAAACAAACGCACTCATGATGCGTGCACACTTACACAACAGCGGTGTATAAATGTGAAAGAGAAGAGCTCTCGTTGAAGTTGTCAGTGCGAGGGGAGAAATTTTGCTTGCTCTTCGTCACACAGAGGAGATAGACATCTCTGCATTAAAGTACAGATTAGTTACATTAAAGAGCTACTATTCTACAACTATATATTCCTTTTTAATTTGCTAATATAGGAGGCTAGGTACAACAAATTTGTAGTTTATTTTTATTGAAGCTATGAAGTTCAAAGATATCTGATTCTTCTCGAAATTTCAGTACGAGACAATTGCAACGGCCTGATCTGAAATGTATCGACGATCTTCGGTATGCAAGAGTCATTCTAATAATAATAGTGATAGTAATAATAATAATAATAATAATAATAATAATAATAATAATAATAATAATACTAATAATAATAATAATAATAATAATAATAATAATAATAATAATAATAATAATAATAATAATAATAATAATAATAATAATAATAATAACCCAAGTAACAAATTTTGTTACGCTAGCTTATTTCTGACTAGTTTGCAACCAGATATTTGAGTGATTGTTACTAACATCTAACCACTTGCATGACTCAAAAAGCGCAGTTTCTACTAGTTGTTAAGTCGGCTAAAAATAAGTTGTCGTTACGTTGTAATGCCATACTGAAATAACTTATCTTTTCATAACTTGAAAATAACTTGTTTTCAAGTAAACTAGTTGAAACTTAGTCATCATCGACAAAATAAACATTGAATGAATCCAGAATACTTTTCTATCATCAATAAAAAAACAGAAGAGTACTTTAAATCACAAACTTGATACAAGGTACAAATTTCACAACGATTCAAAAACTGTCGAGCGGAATTCAATTTTACTTAACTGTTTTTTATGCGCCTTCAAACAAAATCTGTTTATAAAGATTTAAAAAATGAACAACAAAATAACCCTATGGTCAGAATGCTCAAAATTATTCGAAGTAGAGTGATTTCTCATCATTTTAAATTCATATATCATGAGAATTATAATATTATTTTCTTCGTGTTTATGACAGTGCATAGAACAAAATTGACTATTCTGCCTTTCACTATTTTCGGCAAAAAATAGTTTTGAAAAAAGTAATATCCTGGTTTTATTTACGTTTCATACACTTCTTGAGACTCCATATTGTGTTCGCCATATTCAAGCCAAGAAAGGTTGTTTTGTTTGCATTTTCGTTATCATAACGTTGGGAAAACTTACCGGTAACTATCTGAATTAATGAAGAAATTATGTTATAATCTTATAATATCTAAGTTATTGCTATATCAATTCACAGTAACGATTCACATATACGTTAACGTATTTATAATGGTTTCACAACGGAAAATAAACCTATTTCCAACTAGTAGCTAAAAACATAGCTGTAATTAAAGATATGTTAGAATCAAGTAACGATAACTTACAAATGATAGTTAGTTCAATGTTTACGTTATAAAGAAACACTGCTGTTACCTTGTTTAAACCAGTATAACATAAAAAACATGTTCGTGCTCTTGTTGCAACACAGTTGGGCTAAGTGGTATCAAAACTAGTTACGGGTTGCTACTATTGAAGTCAAATAAACTTTTTTTCAACTAGTAGCTAGAAGCATAATTGTGATTAAAGATATGTTTGGATTAAGTAACGATAGCTTATAAATTATGTTTAATTCAATTAAACACAAAGATGTTATGATTGGAAACCTACATAACTATTTCGTAACTAGTTACGTTATGATGAAACATTGCTGTCACCATGTTTTAACCAGTATAACATAAAAAACATATTCGTGCTCTTGTTTCAACATAGTTTGGACTTTGTCGTATCAGAACTAGTTGCGAATTGCTACTTGGGAATAATAATAATAATAATAAAAATAATAATACAGATTAACCTGTATATATGGCAACCCTATTTCGCATGGAATATTTTCACACGACCCCATACTAGTATAAAGATGTATTCAACATAATCACTTTCGCTTTCGCATTGCCGTTCGTAATTGAATGTGTTAGTGACGGTACAAATCTGCCTTTCTACCGGTTTTCAGTGCCATCGTGCTGACGGTGTCTCGTACGTTCAGAGTAGCTGCTCTAACTTAAATGACGCTATTTCTCACATCACATTTCATTTTATACCTGCTAGTGGCAGCGATGGACGGACGTCCCCTTTGTTAAAATATCGCAGAACGGGAAACAGTAAGACGATATAAAAGAGAGAGTTAGTAGAGCTTAGCTGTTAGCATTAGCTGTTAACAGCATCTTGTAGAATTTTTACGCAGAAACATGCACACAGGAGGAACAGTTAAGGGCAGGGCAAAGTCCCGCTCGAACCGTGCTGGTCTGCAGTTCCCAGTTGGCAGAATCCATTATCTGCTCCGGAAGGGAAACTACGCAGAGCGTGTCGGTGCCATTGCACCGGTCTATCTGGCGGCAGTGATGGAGTACTTGGCTGCCGAAGTGTTGGAATTGGCCGGTAACGCTGCCCGTGACAACAAGAAAACGAAAATCATCCCTCGCCATCTGCAGCTGGCCATACGTAACGATGAGGAGTTGAAAAGCCAGTCCTTTTCAGGACGACCACATCACTGTGATAAAGAAATATTTAGGATTGCTTTAAGTTTAGCCAGTTCTTATACGCCTGGAAAGTAGAATGCGCAAATCAAGTGGAAACATTTGTTCTAACAATTTGTTCATTTTTGTTTTCGGCCGCATACTAAAGTAATCACGACAAAAATACATATTGATCTGTGGCAACTCTGTTTCGCACGGCATATTTGTATACCAGTATAAAGATGTGTTCAAAATCATCACTGTCGCTCACGCATTGCCGTTCGTAATTGAATGTGTTAGTGACGGTGTAAATTAATTTAACTTCCATCTTGATGAATCTTTTGGTAGGGAATATTGAGATCTGAGATGGTTCTCGTGTGTGTCTTGTTTCGGCCATGGGCCTTGCTGGACTTTGTGGCTGCCTTTCTACCGATTTTAGGTGTCATTGTGCTGACAGTGAGACGACAGGTCCTCGATGTTGCTCTCGTGTGTCTTGTTTCGGGAACAGTTGCTCAGCAAATGGTAGGAAAAATGAACCACTCAACTTTTATATGGATGCTCTTATATAGATGCAGACATCTGGCGTTCTGATTGGCTGGTGCTGTCATGAGTTAAATCAAACAGGTTTTTCAATAGTGTACTATCGAAAAACTTCAATGTTGTTGCAATACACGTTCAAGTTTAAAATTTGTGATTCTATTGGTAGTTAGATTATATAAATCCTTCCACAGATCACTTAGCTATGAGCTTTCAAAATACGAGAAAGGCAAACGGGCCTTATGAATTATCTTCTTTGATACTCGTTTATACCAAACATTTCAGAAAATTTAAATTTTGAACTATTTGAGAATATGTCACACAACTGAAAATTTTATCATAAAATTGTGATCATATTTCCGATGGCATGTAGCAAGAATTATGTTGATTCATTACATACAACAACAGGAGATATTCACGATCGAAAACTTATCACTATCTCAGAGGGAACCGGGTAAAGGCGCCCCATAGTAAAGTAAGTCGTATTCACGACAGAAATGCTAAGTCCAGCGTTGAAACGGCCTTAGCGCAATTTGAACTGTTAATTGTGATCCAGTGTGAATGAAGAAAACATTAAGTATTGCCGTTTCAACCTTCCGAGCGAACGGACGTGATTTGGATTTACTGCGAAAGCATTGAAAACCAATTGTGTGTGTGTGATAAAGTGGTCGGACGATATTGTGTGATAGACAATAGTGGTTTTTCCTCTGAGAGGTTTTTTTTCGCATTATATAATAGAACAGTGCCTTATTGCGAGCGGTCGATCGAAACGGTACCGTTAGCCGATTATTGGATTATAAACAAGCGGCCATTGTGTGAGGATTATAAATAAGTGTGCCTTTTCCTCTCGGAGGTTTTTTGCACACCATCAAAGCGGCGATACGCCGACCGACGAAGTCCAGCTTGGTGTCCCCCGTTGGATCTTAGTTAAGTACCTTTACTTCGTTTATTTCTATTTCTTTATTTGATCATTATATTTCCCCCCGAATCATTTGTTTTTGCGCGGAAGTAGTTCCCCTATGTCTAATTTAAATCCTGCCCCCCCACCGCCCCCCCCCCCCCCCATCCCGCACCCGATGTTCAAATGGAGACTTCCCTTGTCAGTAAAAAGTCCCGCATAAAGAGCTATCCTGATGGGCTCACACTACCGGCCGGGCCTTAGGCGGTCTATTTCCGGACCAAATCAAAGGAAAAAAACTGAATATTTTAAAAATATCGCGGGACCTGAATTCGCGATATAATACCATAAAAAGTATAGATAGAATACGGCCAGACAAGCTCAGGGTCCTGTTTACCAGCTCAAAACAGGCTAATGAGCTTGTTCAAAAGGATCCTTTTACGCTGGAGTACCGCGTCTACGTGCCAGCTCGTGAAGTCGAAATCGACGGTGTGGTCACCGATTCGAGTTTGACTTGCGAGGATATTCTTAAGTACGGGGCGGGTTGTTTTAAAGACCCCTCACTTAAGAATGTCAAGATACTGGATTGCAAGCGATTGCATTCAGTATCGATCGCCGGGGATGGAACAAAGTCTTATCCCCAATCAGACTCTTATCGTGTGACCTTCGCCGGCTCGGTATTGCCCAACTACATCCTCTTGGACCGGGTTCGTTTGCCTGTTCGTTTATTTGTACCCCGGATAATGAATTGTACCAATTGCAAACAACTGGGGCATACAGCTACCCATTGCAGCAATAAGCCACGTTGTGCTAACTGTGGGGAAGCTCATGCGGACGGCTCTTGCGGTAAGGATGCTGAAAAGTGTCTCTACTGTAAGGAGGGTCCGCATGACCTCTCTGACTGTCCCGCTTACAAACTGCGAGGAGATCGGATGAAGCGTTCCCTGAAGGAACACTCCAAGCGTTCCTTTGCCGAGATGGTTAAGAGTGCCACCCCTCCTAAACAGGCAACGAATCCATATGCCTGCTTGTCAACTGACGAGAGTGATTCTGAAGACCCTTTGGAAGGTCCATCTTCAGCGGTCCCTCATAGCTGTAGGAAAAGAATGAATAAATCTTCTCATAAGCTACCTAGTAAGGGTTCGAAGGTGTCTTCCGAAGGGCTTCGAAAAGTTACAGCTAACGGGAATCGGGAAAAATCACCGAAGCAAAAAGCTCCTGGTCTTGGAAAACTCAATTCCGAGATGGAATTTCCACCGCTTCCAGGGACTAAAAAATCCCCAAGCGTCCCTGAAAATCCACCAGAGAACCAACTAGGTGCTGGACTTATCAAGTTCTCTGATGTTGTGAACTGGATTTTTACAACTTTCAATATTTCAGACCCTCTTAGAAGCATTTTAATTGCTTTCATGCCAACAGTAAAAACCTATTTGAAGCAGTTGACTGCAAATTGGCCCCTTCTTTCAAAGATTGTATCTTTCGATGGCTAAATCATCCACCGAAGTCACGGATCTAATCACTGTTTTACAGTGGAATTGCAGAAGTATTATCCCAAAAATAGATTCATTTAAATTTCTAGTAAACAATCTGAAATGTGACGCATTTGCATTGTGCGAAACTTAGCTAACTTCTGAAATACCCTTAAACTTTCACGATTTTAACATTATTCGTCTGGATCGAGATAATCCCTGTGGAGGAGTACTTTTGGGGATCAAAAAGTGCTATTCTTTCTATCGCATTAACCTCTCCTCGATACCAGGTATTGAAGTTGTCGCATGTCATGTTACAATCAAAGGTAAGGACCTTTGCATTGCTTCCATCTACATTCCCCCAAGAGCCTCAGTTGGGCATCGGTGGCTCAGTGATATCGTAGAGCTCCTTCCTGCACCGACGTTGGTTTTAGGAGACTTTAACTCACACGGTACGGGATGGGGCTGTCTTCACGATGATAACAGATCAACTATGATCCATGATATCTGCGACAACTTCAATATGACAATCTTGAATACGAGAGAAATGACACGGATTCCTGCACCACCAGCAAGACCAAGTGCGCTGGATTGATCCCTTTGCTCGACATCGCTACGGTTGGATTGCACGTGGGAGGTAATTCCTGATCCCCACGGTAGCGATCATCTACCGATCGTAATAATCACCAGCGGCTTAAAACCATCGAAGACAATCAATGTTTCGTATGACCTCACACGAAATATTGATTGGAATAGCTATGCGACCTCGATATCTGAGAAACTTGACAGAACTCAACAACTTCCTCCGGACGAAGAGTACACGTTTTTGGCTGGCTTGATTCTCGACACCGCGACTCAAGCTCAGACGAAACGTGTACCCGGCGCGAAAACTAACATCCGTCCTCCCAACCCGTGGTGGGACAAAGAGTGCACAAATTTAAACGCGGAGAGAGCCTCCGCGTATAAAATATTCAGAAAAAATGGAACACCTGATAATTACCGGAATTACGCGGCGTTAGACAAGTGAAAGTGATCGCCATTCAAAAACCAGGAAAATCAGCCTCCGATCACAATTCGTATCGGCCGATTGCTATGCTTTCCTGTATCCGGAAATTGTTCGAAAAAATGATTCTCTTCCGTCTAGACAATTGGGTCGAAACTAATGGCTAACTTTCAGATACACAATTTGGTTTCCGCAGGGGTAAAGGAACGAACGATTGTCTTGCGTTGCTCTCAACAGAAATTCAAATGGCATTTGCTCGTAAAGAACAAATGGCGTCAGTTTTCCTAGACATTAAGGGGGCTTTTGACTCAGTTTCTATAAATATCCTATCTGAGAAGCTGCATCAGCATGGTCTTTCGCCAGTTTTGAACAACATATTACATAATCTTTTGTCTGAGAAACACATGTATTTCGCGCATGGTGATTTGTCGGCAATACGATTCAGTTACATGGGTCTTCCTCAGGGCTCATGCTTAAGCCCCCTTCTATACAATTTTTACGTAAACGACATCGATAAATGTATCAACACATCCTGCACGCTAAGACAACTTGCCGACGACAGCGTTGTGTCTATTATAGGACCCAAAGCTGGCGATCTGCAAGGGCCGTTACAAGATACTCTTGTCAACTTATCCACATGGGCTCTTCAAATGGGTATCGAATTCTCTACGGAGAAAACTGAGCTGGTTGTATTTTCGAGAAAGCGAGAACCAGCACAATTACAGCTTCAACTAGGGGGTGAAACCATAGCTCAGGTCTTCACATTTAAATATCTCGGGGTCTGATTCGATTCCAAAGGCACCTGGGGATGTCACATTAGGTATCTGAAAAGAAAATGCCAACAAAGAATCAACTTTCTTCGTACAATAACCGGGTCGTGGTGGGGTGCCCATCCCATTGTCCGTGATGGAATACGGATGCTTTTGCTTCCGATCCGCGGCGAACACTCATTTCATCATGCTGGAAAGAATTCAGTATCGTTGTTTGCGTATTGCCTTGCGTTGCATGCAATCGACTCATACGATGGGCCTCGAAGTGCTGGCGGGTGTTCTCCCATTGAAAAACCGGTTCTGGGATCTCTCATATCGTTTGCTCATTCGGTGCGACATTTTGAATCCTCTGGTGGTTGAAAATTTCGAAAGGTTAGTTGAGCTTAATTCTCAAACCCGTTTTATGTCCTTGTATTTTGATTACATTGCTCAGAATATTAATCCTTCTTCGTTTGTTTCCAACCGTGCTCATTTCTTGGATACTTCTGATTCTACTGTGTTTTTCGACACTTCCATGAGAGAAGAAATTCGTGGAATTCCGGCTCACGTGCGCTCTCAAGTGGCCCCAAATATTTTTTATAATAAATTTAGAACAGTCAACTGTGAAAAGGTGTTTTACACTGACGGATCAAACATTAACAAGTCCACAGGCTTCGGCATCTTCAATCAAAACATCACCGCTTCTTACAAACTCAGTGATCCAGCTTCAGTTTACGTCGCAGAATTTGCTGCTATTCAGTACACCCTCGAGATCATTGAAACCTTGCCCAAAGACCATTACTTCATTGTCACGGACAGTCTAAGCTCAATAGAAGCTCTCCGGGCAATGAAGCCAGGAAAGTATCCCCCATATTTCCTGGGGAAAATACGGGAACATTTGAGTACTTTATCTGAACGGTCTTATTTAATATCGTTAGTCGATAAATGTATCAACACATCTTGCACGCTAAGACAACTTGCCGACGACAGCGTTGTGTCTATTATAGGACCCAAAGCTGGCGATCTGCAAGGGCCGTTACAAGATACTCTTGTCAACTTATCCACATGGGCTCTTCAAATGGGTATCGAATTCTCTACGGAGAAAACTGAGCTGGTTGTATTTTCGAGAAAGCGAGAACCAGCACAATTACAGCTTCAACTAGGGGGTGAAACCATAGCTCAGGTCTTCACATTTAAATATCTCGGGGTCTGGTTCGAATCCAAAGGCACCTGGGGATGTCACATTAGGTATCTGAAAAGAAAATGCCAACAAAGAATCAACTTCTTCGTACAATAACCGGGTCGTGGTGGGTTGCCCATCCCATTTTCCGTGATGGAATACGGATGCTTTTGCTTCCGATCCGCGGCGAACACTCATTTCATCATGCTGGAAAGAATTCAGTATCGTTGTTTGCGTATTGCCTTGCGTTGCATGCAATCGACTCATACGATGGGCCTCGAAGTGCTGGCGGGTGTTCTCCCATTGAAAAACCGGTTCTGGGATCTCTCATATCGTTTGCTCATTCGATGCGACATTTTGAATCCTCTGGTGATTGAAAATTTCGAAAGGTTAGTTGAGCTTAATTCTCAAACCCGTTTTATGTCCTTGTATTTTGATTACATTGCTCAGAATATTAATCCTTCTTCGTTTGTTTCCAACCGTGCTCATTTCTTGGATACTTCTGATTCTACTGTGTTTTTCGACACATCCATGAGAGAAGAAATTCGTGGAGTTCCGGCTCACGTGCGCTCTCAAGAGGCCCCAAATATTTTTTATAATAAATTTAGAACAGTCAACTGTGAAAAGGTGTGTTACACTGACGGATCAAACATTAACAAGTCCACAGGCTTCGGCATCTTCAATCAAAACATCACCGCTTCTTACAAACTCAGTGATCCGGCTTCAGTTTACGTCGCAGAATTTGCTGCTATTCAGTACACCCTCGAGATCATTGAAACCTTGCCCAAAGACCATTACTTCATTGTCACGGACAGTCTAAGCTCAATAGAAGCTCTCCGGGCAATGAAGCCAGGAAAGTATCCCCCATATTTCCTGGGGAAAATACGGGAACATTTGAGTACTTTATCTGAACGGTCTTATTTAATATCGTTAGTCTGAGTCCCTTCGCATTGTTCCATTCCGGGCAATGAAAAGGCAGACTCATTGGCTAAAGTGGGCGCATTAGAAGGTGATATTTATGAAAGACCAATCTGCTTAAATGAATTTTTCAGTATCTCTCGTCAGAAAACTCTAGAAAGTTGGCAAACTTCATGGAGCAATGACGAACTGGGACGATGGCTACACTTCATTATCCCTAAGGTATCGACGAAACCTTGGTTCAAGGGGATGAACGTGAGTCGTGATTTCATTCGCGTTATGTCTCGACTCATGTCAAATCACTATACATTCAACGCACATCTCCGGCGTATCGGGATCGTGGAGAACGGGCTCTGCACCTGTGGCAGGACATCGAGCATGTCGTGTGGTCGTGCGTAGAGTATCGCGACGCCAGGTCGAAGCTACTGGAATCCCTCAGGACCCGAGGTAGACCACCTGAGGTTCCGGTTCGGGATGTGTTGGCGAGTCGGGATAGTTCATATATGCTTCTCATATACCAGTTTCTCAAACACATTAATATACAAGTGTAATCTGTTACATCTGGCTTAGAAAGTTCCTCCTATTTATCGACGTTGTTTCAACTGTGGCTATGAATTATTTCTCAACTGCAGGTTCGACACTAACTTCCGCCGATTATCCCGATTCCTCATCTGTCCACCATCTTCATCGGAACTAACAAGATCTTTTTGCTGTCACTAACCTTCGCTTCCCCCCTCTCCGTCTCTTCACCATCTCGATGTCAACTAATTAGATCTCTGTCGTTTTAGTCATTTCATTCCCATATCCCCTTTTTACTCCGTTTTCCGCAATATTTACTTCGCTATATTTTTTGTTTTCATTTTCTTCTGTAACAACACCATCATCGCCCACGGAAACTTATCAACAGCATGCGGGCCACCCGCCGGGTATTCGTAACCTGGGGGAGTTTCCCGCGGACCCACACGGACCGAAGAATGCGGCCAACATGAATATTCACCAACGCCATATGGAAGACTCTCATGATATATTCAATTCACCGGCCGATCACCACATGAAGGCTGGATCTGCCAAAGTCAACCACTGCGACCCAAATATGACATTACTTAATGATACAACCCTAGTTTTAAGTTAGTCGTAAATTTTAAATTAGTAAAAGCCCTTGGCATCTTAGAGTTTAAGCAGTGTGCCTTAAACATTATATTTTTGAATAAAAAAAAAAAAGAAAACATTAAGTTCTTAATAAGAGACAGTAAGCATTGCGCAACTAACTCACGCCAGTGAATCATGTACAACTGGATATATCGTGAAAAATTAACAGTGTCAAAGACCGAAATTTAAAAAAAAACACAATATGTGATGGTTTTCATCTGAGGAGTCGACGGCGACGAATATCCTATACGTAGGCAGCGAAGCTCGAACTTGGGCGGCAGTGATTTTGGCAGCTATCGCAGGAGCCTATATCGTAGGAAAAGCTGTTTACAAACTGAGCAGGCTAGTTACTGAATGAGCAGCAGAGCGATCGGCCAAAAGGATAATTGCAACGATTTAAAAGATAAGTAACAAGTTAACAATTATTCTAATATTTATCTATAAAAACAAAAGAAGTTAAATAAATGTTTGAAAACATTATTTACTGCTCAAAATTTTATTTTGCAAAGATTCAAAAATGTCGTACAATAAAAAAATAGACGATGAAATCAATGAAGCTGTAGAATACTTCAGGTAAGTTGAAAAACAAGCAAAGAAAAATACGAGCACAAAACAGTTCGAAAAGGAAGCAGACAGCGATATTGAATTCACAGTAACAATTTCCACACCAACCGAAAAAAACACGAATTGTAAGCGTGATTGTCGGCATCTAGACAAAATTTACTAATAAAAACCTATTTTAATCCACCTAGTGGTGTAATGATGCCTTTCTCATATATAATACTAAGAACCGGTATAATCGAATCGGTTCGTATGGCCACCAATTAACATGATGTACAAACTCTACTAGTTTTTATTCAAATTTTGAAGAATACGATTTTTTTAATACGATTTTGACATCGTGCTCGCAAACGACGATTCAAATTTTTGTTGTGTCCAAAAATAGCAGGAATTTTTGGACGAACCATAAGACCTTTCATTTAACCCTAAGATTTGGAATAACGGTTTTGAGTCCAGTTTAGAATTTTTTTACGGTTTTTGATTCGCCGGTTTAAGTGACACAATATTGAGCACACTTTATCCTATAACTCCGGAACCGGATATCGGATCCGGATGAAATTCAGGAACTCAGTATGGGACCGTGAGACCTTTCATTTGAATCTAAGTTTGTCAAAATCGGTTCATCCATCTCAGTGCAAACCTATGAGATTATTTGACACAACGTCGAGGGTCGGCAATGTAAACAACAACCAATGCCGCTTCTCAATATGCCATTTCAGCCACGCTTCCAGACACAGCGTGGTTGGAATAATCAAAACAACCAACAAAGGCCTATTCAGGTAAATCAAAGTCAAGGCCGCCGAATGCGACCAAATTTTAACCAGTGGCATAACCTGCCCCAACAAATGTTCGGTTACGGACAATTTTCTGTTGCTCCGAATCAGCGGTTCTATCCACAGAACCAAACTCAATATTAAAATTTACTGGAGAAATAACTCCAATACTAATTTTAGCAACGCAAAGCCATACAGAAGTGTGATGTTTGCGGAAAACGGCTTAGAGCCGGCATCGGGTTCTCAAGATGTCGGCCGCCACCAACAAAGTACAGATGGAACAAACAAAACATATCAGAGCACCAGAACAAACGTGAACCAGAATGTAGGTCACATTCAGACTCGGTCAATGAACTAGGCAAACCAGCAATGAAAATATTCAATTGCGATATAAATTATACTAACTTTGTAATTTTAAAATTAGATGTTTGTGACAAACCATTGTGACATTTCTATATTAAAAGAAAGCGCACTAAAGCCAAACATACTTATTCACATGAATGAGAACTGTATTATAAATGGTGTTACCGAAGGTAAAACGGAAACCGAAGGTAGCACATATACTAATATTGAACTAAATAATAATTTTATATCACATAAATTCCAAATAGTTAATGATAAGTTACCTATTTTTACAGACGGAATACTAGGTAGAGATTTCCTAATAAACTACGAATGCAACATATGCCTAAAAACATTTCGAAATAAATAATGAAATTTTTGAAATACCCATTAGAGATAAATTCATTATACCACCCCTATGCCAAGCAATTAAGGAAAATAAATTAAGAAACATCACTGAGGATAGCGTTATCCTATCCGGTGAAATAAAGCCAGAAGTGAATTATTCAAATGCTCTAATCAGTCCTGGTGCCTAATATGTAAATATCTTCAATAGTAGTGATAGTTTTGTATAGATTTCTTTAAATCTCGTTTGATTTTTCATTAGGGCGTATAAGCAAGTGACAGTTTCTCTTTAATCACTCTCTCTTTCGATTATTGTGATGTGATTAAAAAGATTTTCTTTGATATCACTATTCTGTTTGAAAGTCGAAAATCATTTTATGCAAAGTCGGGTATCATTTTATGCAAAGAGTTGGGTGATAAACGTGGTAACCGCTTGATAATTAATAGAAGAGAAAGTAAACAAAGAGAAACTGTCCTTTGCTAATACGCCCTTTTGAAAAATTAACCGAGAAATGATTTACTAGAAAAAACGCAAAGTAATTCCTGCTAGCAGCTATGAAGCAGCCGGAAACGAAAATAAAAATCCTAAACAAAAAATTCAGCAACGAATACTACATTTGCAAAATCAGAATAATATCAAAAATATACCAATCAATGTTCAAGATAAATTGATAGAACTATGCAATATATATAACAACATTTTCGCACTCAAGGATGATCCATTAAGTGCAAACAATTTCTACAAACAGGAAATAAATTTAGAAAATAAATCACCAGTATACATAAAAATTATCGAACACCGGAACTTCACAAAAATAAAATAAATAACCAAATTGATAAAATTTTTGATGAAGGTATTATCCAACCTTCCGTATCCCCATACAACTCACCCCTTTTACTAGTACAACAAAATCAAATACTGAAGACAAAAATGGCGATTGGTCATTGATTTTCACCAATTGAACAAAAAAAAATTTTGATGATAAATTTCCCTTACCAAGAATCGATGAGATACTTAATAATCTAGGTCGAGCAAAGTATTTTACGACACTCGACCTGATGTCATCAGATTGAAATACAAGAAAACTCAAAAAATACACTGCATTCTCGAGTTCAGCAGGCCACTATGAATTTAAAAAAACCTGTTTTAATCCACCTAGTGGTGTAATGATGCATTTCTCATATCAATCATACTATCATATATAATACTGTGGTATTCTTCAAAATCATTTTCTTCGTTTCTTAAAAGAATAACCGAAATCGGTTTGTTTGACCGTCTACTGATAAAAACTATCAATTGAAAAACATTTGATGTCGATTTAGAAAAAAAATTAAGGTTTTTCGCCATTTTCAGTGATGGTATACAATTTTTATCCCACTTTACCCTATATTTCCGGATCCGGAAGTCGGATCCGCATGAAATTCAGGAATTACGTATGAGACCACAGGACCTTTCATTTGAATCTAAGTTTGTAAAAATCGGTCGCGCCATCTATAAGAAAAGTAAGAACACATATTTTCTTTTTTTTTGCACATTTTACCCCATAACTCCCGAACCGGAAGTCGGATCCAAATAATATTCAGGAATTTTTTATGGGATTCCAAGACATTTCATTTGAATCTAAGTTTGTAAAAATCGGTTCAGCCATCTCTGAGAAAAGTTAGTGCACTTATTTTCACATTTTTTTGCACATTTTACCCCATAATTCCGGAACCGGAAGTCGGATCCAAATGATATTCAGGAATTTTGTATGGGACCACAAGACCTTTCATTTGAATCTAAGTTTGTGAGAATCGGTTCAGCCATCTCCGATAAAAGTTAGTGCAAAAAAACGTTACATACACACATACGCACATACACACACACACACGCATACACACACAGACATTTTGCGTACTCGACGAACTGAGTCGAATGGTATATGACACTCGGCCCTCCGGGCCTCGGTTCAAAAGTCGGTTTTCACAGTGACTGCATAACCTTTCTATATGAGAAAGGCAAAACTACCTTTCGGACTAAACATTTCACCCAATAGCTTCCAACATATGATGACAATCGCTCTGAGTGGTTTACCACCAGAGTGTGCGTTCTTCTACATTGATGACAATATTGTGGTGGGCTGTTCAATCAACCATCATTTGAAAAATTTAGATATTTTTTTTCAACATCGCAGAAAATATAATTTAAAATTAAACCCAACAAAATGTAATTTTTTCGGAAGTGACGTCACATATTTGGATCATAACATTTCGGAAAAGGTATTCCACCAAATCTATCCAAATTCTCAGCAATAAAAAATTATCCTACCCCTACTAATGCAGATGAAGTCAGACGATTCGTAGCATTTTGTAACTACTATCGTCGCTTCATAGAAAATTTAGCAAATATAGCACATCCATTGCACAAACTACTTAGAAAAAAATACAATAATTGATTGGTCAGCCGAAAGCGAACAATCTTTTCAAACAGTCAAAAATAAACTTTTAACGCCAACAGTTTTACAATTCGCCACTTTAACAAGCAATTTATCGTAATCACAGTTGCTTCCAAAATGGCCTGCGGCGCAGTTCTAGCCCAAAAGCACGATAACATTGGTTTGCCGATAGCGTACGCAAGTAGTTCACCAAAGGCGAATCAAATAAGTCGACTATTGAACAGGAACTGACAGCAATCCATTGGGCCATCACACACTTTAGACCTTATTTATATGGAAGAAAATTTCTTGTCCAATCAGATCAAAGACCAGTCACGTACCCAGAGGTAGGGCCCGAAGGGCCCTGGCCCCTCCCGAAATCAGAAACAAATAAATAATAATTTAGAAGGTTTTATTAAGGAGTGTAGCCAAAATTAGTTATCCACATATATTCGTGTTGTACGCATGTATTTGTGATGTTTTTTATGTTCAGATCACAGCATGCTGTGTGTTTGGCAGTTAGCTTTCGTTTGTCTATTTGTTTGTGCGGTTGAAATTCTGCGTTTTCAAAATGTCGCGTATTGAAAAGGAAGTGAAAATTAAGGTTCTGTACACATGGCTAAGTGAGAAGGGTATTACTATGCGAAAATTGGTAAAGCGGTTTGGAATTCATCATGCCAGTGGTAAAACCATCATTAATAAGTTTGGAGAACACTATTCGTTGGATGAGCTACCAGAAAGAGGCAGAAAACCCGGTTTTTCCAACCCGAAACTAGTCCAGAAAGTGGTATCTCTAGTCTTGAAGAAAAAATCAATGTCAGTACGTGATTTGGCCAAAAAAGCAGGAACGAGTGTCGGAATGATGCAGCATATCAATAGGCGAAATCACCTGAAGACCTACAAGAAGCAGAAAATCTCGAAAGCAGAAAATCTCAAAGCGTAGAACAGAAGAAGTGAGCAACAACAAGGGCCCGGAAATTGTATTCGCGTCTTTTGCAGTGTCCTGATGCATGCGTTTTGATGGACGGTGGGACTTAAGTAAAGAAGGACTCAAAAATCCTTTCAGGTCCACAATGCTTAACTGTCGTTGTTGGGGAGGATGTGAGCGATGCGGACAGGTGGATTCAAGTAGAGGAACTCTTGAAGCAATATGTTCCTGTGGTTTAACGTCAATCATTTTTTACACTACCGGAACTATAAATGCAGAAATCTATCGATCTGAGTGTCTCCAGGAGACATTGATGCCTTTATATAAGAAGCATAGTACACTTCCACTGTTTTGGCAGGATTTAGCTTCGGTGCACTATGCCAAAACCACTATCAATTGGCTTGCGGAAAAGGGTATAAATTTCGTTGAAACAAAAGGTGGGTGGGTAATGTCAGAGACATAACTGGATGTCGTGAATACGAAAAAACTGATACGCTCCCATCACTTTTCCGAATATCAGTTAGTTGATTGATTGTATGAATTGTGCAAGCTTTCCTCTTTTTCACTAATAGAGTTTGAAGCGATGCACCTACATGAAAATACAGATTAGTTACATTAAACAACTACTATTCTACAACTATATATTCCAAACTTGAAACAATTCTTTTATAATTTGCTAATATAGCAGGCTAGGTACGACAAATTTGTAGTTTATTTTTATTGATGCTACAAAGTTCGAAGATATCTGATTCTTCTCGAAATTTCAGTACGAGACAATTGCAATGGGCTGGTCTGAAATGTATCGACGATCTTCGGTATGCAAGAGTTATTCTAATAATAATAATGATAGTAATAATAATAATAATAATAATAATAATAATAATAATAATAAAAATAATAATCATAATAATAATAATAATAAAAGAGATTAACCTGTTTATATGGCAACCCTGTTTCGCATGGCATATTTTTACACGGTCCCATACTAGTATAAAAATGTGTTCAACATTCGCTTTCGCATTGTCGTTCGTAATTGAATGTGTTAGTGACGGTACAAATCTGCTTTTCTACCTGTTTACGGTGCCATCGTTCTGACGGTGTCTCGTACGTACAGAGTAGCTGCTTTAACTCAAATGACGCTATTTCTCACATCACATTTCAATTTATACTGGTAGCGGTGTACGGACCTCCCCTTCACAGAACGGGAAACAGTGAGACGATATAAAAGAGAGAGTTAGTAGTGCGGCAGTCAGTAATACTGAACTGGCTGTCTAACGGTTAACAGCTTCTTGTGGAATTTTCACGCGGAAACACGCACACAGGAGGAACAATTAAGGGCAAGGCAAAGTCCCGCTCGAACCGTGCTGGTCTGCAGTTCCCAGTTGACAAAATCTCCATCGTCTGCTCCGGAAGGGAAACTACGCAGAGCGTGTCGGTGCCGGTGCACCGGTCTATCTGGCGACAGTGATGGAGTACTTGGCTGCCGAAGTGTTGGAATTGGCTGGTAATGCTGCCCGCGACAACAAGAAAACGAAAATCATCCCTCGCCATCTGCAGCTGTCCATCCGTAACGACGAGGAGTTGAAAACCCCGTCCTTTTCAGGACGACCACATAACTGTGATAAAGAAATATTTAGGATTGCTTTAAATTTAGCCAGTTCTGATACGCCTAGAAAGTAGAATGCGCAAATCAAGTGAAAACATTTGTTCTAATAATTTGTATAAAGTATACTAGTATAAAGATGTTTCTAAATCAAAATTTTCTGTTTCGTATTGCGAGACAGCGTTACTGTCCTGTCGTAATTGAATGTGTTAGATATCATGATCAAAAAGCGCCCCATACTAAAGAATTCACGACAAAAAAAAATACATATTGATCTGTACGTGGCAACTCTTTCGCACGGCATATTTGTGTACTAGTATAAAGATGTATTCAACATCATCACTTCCTCTTTCGCATTGCCGTTCGTAATTGAATGTGTTAGTGACGGTGCAAATTAATTTAACTTCTCGTGTGTGCCTTGTTTCGGCAACAGTTGCTCGGAAAATGGTAGGAAAGCGATAAAATTCAACTAATTCTTTATGATTATTTTTAGCACTTAAAAGTGCTATTTGAATTTGCTGGAATTTTCGGCTGCCTTTCAGAATTCCTTTCCTGTACGCAGAACGGGAAACAGTGAGACGACAGGTCCACGATGTTGCTCTCGTGTGTCTTGTTTCGGGAACAGATGCTCAGCAAATGGTAGGAAATATGAAGCACTCAACTTTTATATGGATGCTCTTGTATAGATGCAGACATCTCGCGTTCTGATTGGCTGGTGCTGTCATGGGTTAAATCAAACAGGTTTTTCAATAGTATACTATTGAAAAACTTCAATGTTGTTGCAATACACGTTCAAGTTGAAAATTTTCGATTCTATTGGTAGTTAGATTATATAAATCCTTCTACAGATCACTGAGCTATGAGCTTCCAAAATACGAGAAAGGCAAACGCGCCATATGAATTATCCTCTTTGACACTCGTTTGTACCAAACATTTAAGAAAAGTTTAGTTTTGAACTATTTAAGATTATGTCACACAACTGAAAATTTTATCATAAAATTGTGATCATATTTCCGATGGCATGTTGCAAGAATTATGTTGATTCATTAGATACACCAGAAGATATTCACGATCAAAAACTTATCACTCTCTCAGAGGGTAAATTTTGAAAAGGCGCCCCATAGTAAAGTAAGTCGTATTCACGACAAAAATAACAATCCACCAAATTGACCTCAGCTTCGACACATCGAACGTTACTGGGCAATCGCGAAGAGGGTCTTCAAGAAGACTGGTAAGGCAGCTGAGAACATGCAGAAGCTCAAAAAAATTTGGTCTCAAGCGTCAAAAAAATGCGATGCAACACTTGTCCGGAACTTGATGAAGAGCGTTCGATCAAAAGTTCAAAAATTCTTGAAGGAATAACATTCGGTTTTCATTATACTCAAGTTTAACCTCGTACATTAAAGGATCAATTTTTAGTTTGAATAAAATATCGTTTTTTAATAATTTGAAAGAAAAATATGTGGATAGCTTATTTTCGATACACTACTTAGACATGTATACAGAAATAACAAGACAGTGAACATAAAGAAATGTAAAACAACAACAGTTCCAGTAGAAAAGTTTGAAGTGTCGGTTAAAAACACCGGTGTGCCTTACACTGAGAATTAGGTACATCAGCAATCTTCAGTAATATTATTTTTTTTATCTTTGGGCCCCTCCCGAAACGAAATCCTGGGTACGGGCCTTTTTTTATTTTACAAGAAGAAATGCATTTACGCACGGAGTGTAGGACTCTCCACAGGACTACCCAACTGTTGATTGGAACTACCCACTAAAACACCTTGGATCTCCAACCCTACCTCCCCGGCACCACCGCTAGGTATTACTTCGGGGTGGAAGTCTATTGGTGCTCACAGCATTCTCCCCAGATTTATGCTCGACTAGCCCCCGCCGGATCTAGCCTACACCGACGGAGAGTTCCCCGACGAAGGAGGCCCTCCCGAAACCGACGCTTTCGATACCCGTCAACGCCCGACCGAGAGGATGCCTGGGTCGGTCCAGTGATTCCAGTTGGAGCATAGCTTCCGGTTCACTGGCGCCCTGACGATCCTAGAGGTATTACACCACGATTTACTCGTCTAGTCCCCAACAAAGTATCTAGACTACTCCGACGGAGAGTTCCCCGGCGAAGGAGAATCTCCCGACACCGAGTCTCTTACACCACACGGGACACCCGATGGAGTGCCGAGGTCGGTCCCGCGATTCCGGTTGGAGCATGGCTTCTGGTTCGCTGGCACCTCGACGACTCGAATCGGTGTTGTGACGGCTACTCGACTAGCCCCCGCCGAAGGATCTAGCCTACACCGACGGAGAGTTCCCCGACGAAGGAAGCCCTCCCGACACCGACGCTTTCGATACACGTCAACGCCCGACCGAGAGGATGCGTGGGTCGATCCAGTGATTCCGGTTGGAGGATAGCTTCCGGTTCACTAGCGCCCCGACGATCCTAGCAGTTTTACGTACTACTCGTCTAGCCCCCGACGATGGATCTAGACTACTCCGACGAAGAGCTTCCCGGCGAAGAAGGTTCTCCCGGACTGACGTTTATACGCTGATCCCTCTTGAGCCTACTACGGTTGCACGCGGCTAGCGGTCGCGGCTGCCTGTTGTTGATCCGCACTCCATTTCCGCTGCAATATGCCCGCAATTTGGGATGCCGTGGTCGACACTGCGTTCCAGTTCTCTACGCAGTGGCACATTCTCTGGATCAGGTTTTCTGGTGTGGTGTCCATGCCGCATGCCTCCAGTACCTCACTCCTTTGAGCCGCGAAACGGAAACATGCGAACAAGACGTGTTCAGCCGTCTCGATCTCGTCTGGGCAGAAATGACATACAGGGGATGTCGCGTGGTCGAACCTGTGGAGGTACCATCTGAAGCACCCGTGGCCTGTGAGGAATTGCGTCAGGCCGAAGTTCACATCTCCGTGAGGTCTATCTAACCAACTCGAGACCCTAAGTATGAGCCGATGTGTCCACCTGCCCTTGGTTGAGCTGTCCCACTCTTGTTGCCATCTGCGTAGAGAAGCGGCTTTGGAGGCCCTACGGGCGTTCCTGTCTCCTCGCATGCTGTAGCGCTCCGCGTCTTCCTTCACTATCAGACCGATAGGCATCATACTTGCAACCACGCAGGCCGCATCCCTCGATACAGTGCAGTATGCACTGATTACGCGAAGACACATCAGTCTATGCGTACTCTCCAGGAACTGTGCGTTGCGTTCCACATTTAGTGCCGACGCCCATACCGGGCTGCGTAGCAGGAAACTCAGTTGCAGTTTCCTGCTACGCAGCCAGTCCTCCACCAAGCAGATTGAGTGTGATGCACTCAGTTCGACCTCTTCGATGGATTCGCCGTAGACTGTCAGCGTGACGTCGTCCGCGAACCCGACTATCTTGACACCCGGAGGGAGCCTCAACCTCAGTACTCCGTCGTACATTATATTCCACAGGATCGGACCCAAGATAGATCCCTGTGGTACTCCAGCCGTGATTGGAGTGCTACGTGTGCCTTCGTCGGTCTCGTAGAGCAATACTCGGTTCTGGAAGTAGCTTTCCAGAATCTTGTACAGCCCTTCCGGTACTCCCAGTCGAAGTAGGGAATCAGCAATGTCTGCCCAGCAAACACTATTGAACACGTTCTTAACGTCTAGCGTTACTACCGCACATTAGCGGATTCCTCGTCGTTTGCGCTGTATAGCTACCTCCGCCGTGGTTACCACCGATGTTATGGCGTCCGCCGTCGACCTGCCTCTGCGAAATCCGTACTGTTGCCTCCTCTATGAAGGGGGCTAGCCTGTTAAGGATGATTTTCTCAAGGAGCTTACCCACAGTGTCGATCAGACAGATTGGTCTATACGCTGATGGATCCCCTGGGGGTTTCCCAGGTTTCGGTAATAGTACCAACCTTTGCCTTTTCCAAATGTCTGGGAACATACGCTCGTCCAGACAGCTCTGTATGGCCTCCCTGAACATGTCCGGTTTTGTCATAATAGCCGCCTTTAGAGCCACGGTCGGGATACCGTCTGGCCCCGGGGCTTTCTTAGTATCGAGCGATCTCGCTGCAGCGAGCAGCTCCTCGTTCGTCACCTTTTCAACTTCGTTCGCTGGTAGCGGAGCTGGCTGCTAGGGGGACGTGTCGTGGTGGGGAAAGAGAATCGATATGATTTCCTTCAACCTCGCCGGACTACGTTCCTTCTTCTAGCCCTGAGGCAGGATGCGCGAAGGCGTGCAATTTGCTCGTTCCACCAGTAGACCGGTGGTCTGTTGGTCCTCGGTTGAGCCTTTTTAGGCATCGTCGCGTCACACGCCCGTGACAAGATAGCGACCAACTCGTCCTCTCTCAGGTTCGCGTTGTGCTCCTCCAATTCAAGGGCAGCGCAAAACGTTTCGCGGTCGAAGTTAGCCACCTTCCACGCTAGAGTTTTGGGGGTATTACTCCTCCTTGTGCTTCTCGCCAACTGGCCGATCGTGTAGCCACCATCAACTCTCCAATTAAGATCTCCAGCTAGGCCGAGACAACAGAAAGTCAGGTCGATAAACGACTCGACTCCGTTCCGCTGAAAGGTACTTTTCAGTCCATCATTCGCTAACACGACGTTCAACTTGGCGAGGGCCTCCAGTAACGTCTGTCCTCTACTATTGGTGAAGCGGCTGCCCCAAGCCGTTGCCCAGGCATTGAAGTCTCCGGCTATCACCACCGGCTTCCGTCCCACCAGGTCTGCGGTCAACATGTCGACCATCCGTGTGAACTGGTCTATTGCCCATCTCGGTGGAGCGTAGCAGCTACAATAGTAAACCTCGTTTACCTTAGCTATAGCTACTCCCTGCGCTTGTGTTTTCACCACCTCTTGCACTGGGTATCGACCAGTCGTCAAGATCGCCACCGTCTTGGATTCGTCCGACACCCAGTTCCCGTTATCTACCGGTATGAGATAGGGATCCGAGAGAATGGCGACATCAATGTCCCATTCCGTCACTGACTGGTGCAGCAATTGCTGGCCAGCTGCACAGTGATTTAGGTTCAGCTGTACTACTTGCATGTTGTTTTACTCCCTCCACTTGTTGAACAAGTAGGTCCGCCCATGACGTGGTTTGCAGCCTTCTTCTTGCTCGCGCATAGCATGCAACGTGGCGTTCTTTCGCATGCATACGCCTTGTGCCCCTCGCCGCCGCAACGCTTGCAGAGGTTGCTCCGGTCTGGGCCTTTGCAGTTTCACGACTTGTGGCCAGGTTCGAAACACCTGAAGCACATGTCAACCGCCGGCGGTTGGTAAGCGGTCACTGGGCATACTAACTTCTTCTGCGGTGGCGAATTCAATAATCGCGTCGAGTTGTTCTATGACCGCTGTCATACTCGGCTCGACTACTTCCTTCACTTGCTCCCGGGACTCAGGCTGGTCCACTGGTTTGACATGGACATTGCTGTCGCTCGTCCCCTCAGCTACCGCCTCACTTTCCTCTCTCGCACCCGTTCTGGGTGAAGACCTCCTCACACCCCCTCTTGCGAAAGGGTTTATCTCCCTACTCGACGCCGATGTTGATGGTGTAGAACTCATTTTGTATTATATGGGTCCCCCTTGTGGCTACCGTCAAACCCAGCCGAAAGTAGTCGCTATCATGATCCCATGCTCAGGCTTTATGCTCAGAGCCGGATCAGCGCAATTCAGGAAAAGGGCATCTGAACCTACTTCCACCCAGTCATCCCAACCAGGTGGCTGAAAGTTAGACGGAAGGCAGCTGCAGCATTAGCCTACTCGCCATTTCAAGCTTTTACGCCATTTTACTGAAGGAGTAGAATACCGCAGCTGTCAGCTCTACTTTCTCTATATATTCCGATCTACCGTATCGTATCCATGGTTGGTATGGTAGCCAGTATGCCATAGTTAGGACCTCACTGGCGTTAGTCCTAACGTGCCGGCACTCCCGCTGGGCTTGTGCACACGATCGCTTTAGTACGACTTGCTTGCGGATACATGCAGCTTTTTGTAGAGGATTAGCAGAGCTCACTGCCAAACCCCACCACATCCTAGCAAGCCCTACAACTCGCAGTAGCCGGGGGAGTGGTCGTCAGGCCCTTAGACATAGTCCCTGCTGCCCCATGGGTACGGGTCTGTCACAGACCATTGGTATATCTGTTTTCAATGAAAAATCCTTCTTCAAAATTAACAAGATTTCGACTTCGAAGTAGAATACGTACAAGGTAAATTAAATGTAATAGCGGACGCGCTCTTTAGGATTAAAATAAACACAGATATGTTAGGTGATATGTCTATTTTAAAGGTTCAAACTAGAGCCGACAAAAGAAAACAAAATGACGAATATATTATTCAGAAAGAGAAAAATGATTCTTTAGATACTGAGCCTGATCAACTCAAAGTATTTGAATCAATCAATATAAATCAAGTACATAACACGCCAAAGTTAAGCATTGAAAAATCATCGACAAATAATACAAATGGCCTTAAAATTTCAATTCAAAAAAAAAATTACAAAAAGGATTTGACCGACGACACGACCAGGCACTCCGAAGAAAAATCGGAATAAAAATTATAACCCCTTGATAATGATAAAAAAAATTTCTTCAGCTACACTGTTTGAGTTGCTATGAACTAGTTACCAAGGAGCTCCATAATAAATAAACAAACCATTTCAGGAAGTTTTCGAAACTATTCAATAGATTTCCATTTGTGCCATCAGCTCTCAATTAAAAAAAATTCAAGAATTATTCTGAAGGTATCATGAGACAAAATACAAAATTTGAAGACAAAAATATGCTTTTGGCAGGCAGAGAAAAAAATTCTGGTATTGTAAAAACGAAATCACTTGATCTCTTGAAAGCTGTACAGGGCACCGCAAGCCATCCGTCGAGGGCTGGGTCCCCTGGCGATGTTCAACTTGACTTGTCGTGGTCGTTTGAAGATATAGATTTAAAAACTGGTCGTTTGAAGATATAGATTTAAAAAGTTGAAACCAACTTTTTACTTTTTGCCTTTCTCATATAGAAAGGCTATGCAATCACTGTGAAAATCGACTTTTTAACCGAGGCCCGGAGGACCGAATGTCATATACCATTCGACTCAGCTCGACGAACTGAGCAAATGTCTGTGTGTGTGTGTGTGTCCGTGTGTGTGTCCGTGTGTGTGTATGTATGTGTGTGTATGTGTGTGTATGTAACAAAAATATGCACTCACTTTTCTCAGAGATGGCTGAACCGATTTTCACAAACTAAGATTCAAATGAAAGGTCTCACCCATAGCCTGCTATTGAATTTCATTCCGATCCGACTTCCGGTTCCGGAGATATAGAATGATATGTACAAAAAAATGGAAAAAATATGCACTCACTTTTTTCAGAAATGACTTAACCGATTTTCACAAACTAAGATTCAAATAAAAGGTATTATGGTCCCATAGCTTGCTATTGGATTTTATTTAAATCAGACTTCCGGTTCCGGAGTTATATGGTAATATGTGAAAATTTGAGAAAAAGTTTACACTCAATTATCTCTGAAACAACTCAACCGATTTGCGCAAACTAATATTCAAATGAAAGGTCTCATAATATCCTAAAAATTTGTAAAACATTTTATCTGAATATGACTTCCGGTTCCGGAACTACAGCGTGATAAGTGGAAAATTACCAATTTCATTAGAATTTTTACACGAACGATGGTTAAAAACAGGTACAAATCCCATAAAACTGTCTGATAAGTTCTTCTAGTTTGCAGAGCTTGTTAGTTTGTGAGCATAAAAGCTTAATTCGGCACTACTGGTACACTCTTTTCCTGTTCCGAAAGCACCGAAAGTGGAGAAGAAAAACTCCTAAAACTAAATTCATTTCGATTTCTCTGCGATGCTTGAACCGATTTTCACAAACCTATATTTGAATTGAAGTTCATACTGTCTTTAAAGCTACTGTAAAATTTCATCCGGATCCGACTTCCGGTTCCGCAGTTACAGGGCGATGAGTGTCAAAGTTTTCAAATCGCCATATAGAGTGACAATATGTACAACACCGAAAGAAGAAGAAAACACTAAACGAACAAGGCGTGCTTTGTTCTATTTCGTACACGTTGTGTAGTTATGTCAATAATAATAGTAAAAATAATAATAATAATAATAATAATAATAATAATAATAATAATAATAATAATAATAATAATAATAATAATAATAATAATAATTATAATAATAATAATAATAATAATAATAATAATTATAATAATAATAATAATGCTATTACATGTTTTATGCTGTTTAGCATGACTTACATATGCAGAAGTAACAGAAACGCAGGTTCGTTTCGTTTGTTAGATTTCGTTTAGTTCGTCTAGCAAACGAACCAACTTCGGCTATTCCATTCATCTGAATCCGGTTTCGGAAGAATTGGAAATAGTGATTAAAAATTGCAAAAAGGATCTCACTCACTTATCTTGGAGATGGCCAAATCGATTTTCACAAACTTATAGGTTCAAAATTTGCGAATTTCACGGTTATATTTATGATGTAATGAGTAATATGAGAAAGGCATCATTACACCACTAGATGGATTAAAACAGGTTTTTATTTATGACTTCTGGTCAGTCAGTAATTTTTACTTTTTTCGGTTTTTTTAGCGATATCAAACTAACTAGAGATTATAAGAGGAGAAAGAATATGAAATCATAGAGCCATAGTACTCAAGGAAGAGCAAGGATGTGAAGAATAAAGTGCGGAAAAGTGAGACGTGACAAGGGTCATTTAAGTAAGCTTCTCGTATCTAAACTTTTACCTTCTACCAGAAGAGTCGAACTTAGGCATCTTAGCGATACGAGTCATCCGAGTCTCTGATATGTCAGAAAGTGAAGGCAAAGGTCGTTTGCCATTTACTGTCCGAACCGGCAAAAGTAAGGTTACGAGAAGTTTTCACATTCTGCCCACGACGGTTTCTCACACGATGTGTTTCATTGTGTTGATATTTTCTCATCTCTATACAGTTAGTTATAACACCGGAATGGAAGATTTGTCCGAAACTATTGCTTGAGTGCCTGGAGTTGTAGCGTATGGCTATGCGTCCCAGGCGCTCCATTCATCGCTGTGTGTGATGGAATCCCATCAAATTTTTACTTTTTACTTTTTTATTTATGACTTTTGGTCAGTCAGTAATTTTTACTTTTTTCGGTTTTTTAACGATATCAAACTAACTAGAGATTATAAGAGGAGAAAGAATATGAAATCATAAAGCCATAGTACTCAAAGAAGAGCAAGGATGTGAAGAATAAAGTGCGGAAAAGTGAGACGTGACAAAGGTCATTTAAGTAAGCAGAAGGCTTCTCGCATCTAAACTTTTACCTTCTACCAGAGGAGTCGAACTTAGGCATCTTAGCGATACGAGTCATCCGAGTCTCTGATATGTCAGAAAGTAAAGGCAAATGTCGTTTGCCATTTACTGTCCGAACCGGCAAAAGTAAAGTTACGAGAAGTTGTCACATTCTACCCACGACGGTTTCTCACACAATGTGTTTCATTGTGTTGATATTTTCTCATCTCTATACAGTTAGTTATAACACCAAAATGGACGCATAGCCATACGCTACAACTCCAGGCACTCAAGCAATAGTTTCCGACACTATGGCCGACGACACGACCAGGCACTCCGAAGAAAAATCAGCATTAAAACTGTTCGCTAACGATTCACCGCCAGTTACCACAAATCTAGCGACCCCTTGTAAATGATAAAAATAATCTTCTCGAGCAACACTGTTTAAGTTGCTATGGACTAGTTACCAAGGAACCCCAAAACAAATAAACATGTTTTGAAAGCGGTGGAATAGTTCTATTAGTATTAAACTTTGTCCAAATTAAGCAGAAATGCATTTAAATGGACTCGATTTTCGGAATTTAATCGAAACTATGGATGAAACCAACGAACGAGGACAATGATCTGCTTCCAGCGATTCATCCGTACACTTCAACTGCTAGCTTTTCTGGGCAGTAGGATTCGGTGTAATATGCCGGTGTCAAAATTGTTTTGTGTCGGTTGATTGCGCAGCAGTGGAAACAGTATTTCACTTTGTTGGCCACTATTCGAGGATTACTAGTGGAATTCCACGAAGAAATCATTTTACCGTACGTTATGCAGGTATCGCAGAGCACTAGCTTCGCTCAGCTCGTTGTCGGTCATTTCCATGTCTTCCTTCTCACACAACGGTTCCAAGTCAAGACCCGAATTTTGAACTTGGCTTTATAAAAGACATAACTCATACTCCTCAATTTTTACATTCCGCTCGAGTCAGGTAAATCCATTAAAATGTTCCGTAATATAATAACCGATCTGAAATTTATTTTGTTTACATTCATCTTGCCTTCGATATGCAGTAACCAAGGTTATGGTGACTGTTATTCAAAATCAATAAATATATCAACTTGTGCTGCCAGTTTAAAAAAATTCACTAGCGTTTTCGATTTGACATTTCCAGTTACTGAGGGGTAGTTAAATTTACGATACAGTTTTGATAGACGAGTGGCAGGTCGTGTCGTCGCTATGGCTCTATGATTTCATATTCTTTCTCCTCTTATAATCTCTAGTTAGTTTGATATCGTTAAAAAACCGAAAAAAGTATTAAAGCAACGAATATAACCGTCCGGCTTTCATTCAACAGTATCGCCTAAACTATTATATTATATCATGAAATATTGTATTATGAAATATGACGAAGCTAGACTCTGGTCGTCTCCTGTTCGCAGCGAGCCAATTTGACTAATCTTCAGAGCAACTATGTTAGCAGCTTGAAGTTGGAAATATATTTCCTTATTTAATATGCATTTGATTCACACATTGCATTTCTTACTTACAAATTCAGTCTTCTTACACGTGATCTCTTTTTAGCCGTAAATCAATTCAGTCAACTAACGAATCCTAGCTTAAGCAATGTTAATTTAGTTTATAAGTTATTATTAATCGTATATATATACTTCCGATCGTACTGACCATTTTTATTTATTCCGTAACAGAATTACCCAGTTTACTAGTTTAACAGTGAAGCTTCGCTCTGACCGATTTAATGATTGCAAACTTCACCACTTTTTGAAAACTCATTTATGTAGCAGATAGTTGTCATAGATTCGACGGATATTTAAACGATACGTGATACCGACAACGCATTAAAAGTACACAATACAAAAGATGTTGGTCAAATATGGAAACCTGATTCTGCTGTTCTTAAGAGTCATTTTTGTGTATGTTCGAGTTCCAGCCAGTCTCAACGAAAGCCTCTATCTAATAGTCTAATCGATTCATCGCTCTGGCATGTGATGATGCTGGAGAACTTTCAACTTACTGCGAAATAAGGATCTTCCATTTGAGGCAGTTCGTTTTGTTTACATTTCTTAAGTCTTTAATATGCAGTAACCAAGGTTATGGTAATTGTTATACAAAATCAACAATTCATCAACTTGTGTTGCCAGTTTCAATAGTTTTCCAGTCGATTTCGTTTAGACATTTCTAGTTACTGAGGGGTAGTTAAATTTGCGATACAGTTTTGATAAACGAGTGGCAGGTCGTGTCGTCGATTTGACTCAAGCGTCATTTACCCGATGTATAATCACAAATATAAATGAATCTCTCGAGAGAATTTTAAATATTATTGAAAAAAAGCTAATAAATTGAATATTGGAAAAATTGCTCTAGCGCTTTCGAATACAATTTCCAATTTTATTAGTATTAACACATTTTGAAAACGCAGAATTTCAACCGCACAAACAAGTAAACAAACGAAAGCTGATAGCCAAACGCACAGCATGCTGTGAGCTGAGCATAAAAACCATCACAAATACATGCGTACAACACACATGTGTGTGGATAGCTTATTTTTAATACACTCCTTAATAGAAAACCTAGAAACAAAGTAAACTCATACAGTTCACAATAATCAAATTGGTAAATTTTAACCAAATATAACAATATTACCACATATTACAAAAAAAATATATTACAACTTTATGGAAAACACGAAATTTTACTTCAAAACAATTTCTTTTAATTATTATATTTTATATCATATTATATGCCATATAATTATACACATACCTACATCATTATTATAAAGCTTGCTTCATTTAGAATTGGAACAAACTTTTGCTCATATTGTGGCGCTCCTGGTGAACGGATTCGGAAGCTCTTGGCGCCCACGTATCGGGAATTTTGTCAGCTTCACGTATGATTTTTGACATTCCGAAAATCGACTGTACTTTGTAAACAATCAACATGGAAGCCGAAAGAAGGAAAAAAAATTGTGCACAGTTATTTGGAAAATCCATTGTGGTTTGCATCTAGGCTAGCTAAACAGCTGAAATTGCCCAGAAATACCGTATGGTGCGTTATCAAACGGTATAAGAAAACATTGACGACGATTCGGAAGCCTCAAGCCGATCGTCGGAGTCGAACTGACGACCGGAAATTGCGTGGTAAGATTTTGAAGACGATTAAGAGAAGAATCCTAATCTGTCGGACCGTGATTTGGCCAGAAAATTCGGTGCTGCCCATAGTACCGTGAGGAGAACTCGACTCCGGGAAGGAATCAAGTCGTATCGAGCTAGCAAACAGCCAAATCGGACCATGAAACAGAATAGTGTGGTCAAAATTCGTGCTCGGAAACTATATGACCAGGTGCTGACCAAGTTCAACGGGTGTCTTCTGATGGACGATGAAACCTGTGTCAAGGCTGACTTCGGTCAAATCCCAGGTCAAAAATTTTACTTGGCAACGGCTCGGGGGGATGTTCCAGCCAAATTTAAATTTGTTTTTGCCGACAAATTTGCAAGAAAATTTATGATTTGGCCGGGCATTTGCAGCTGCGGCAAAAAACGAAAGTTTTCGTTACAAATAAGACAATGACATCGGAACTATACCAAAAAGAGTGTCTCCAAAAACGAATTTTGCCGTTCATTCGATCCCACGACCATCCTGTAATGTTTTGGCCAGATTTGGCAAGCTGTCATTACAGCAAAGCCGTTTAAGAATGGTATGCAGAGAAAGTGGTCCAGTTTGTTCCGAAAAACCTTAACCCACTCAACTGCCCCCAGTTCCGCCCTATTGAGAAATACTGGGCAATCATGAAGAGGAGACTCAGGGAAACGGGAAACGTTGTCAAAGACATCAATCAGATGATGACCTGGTGGAATAAGATAGCTAAAACGATGGACGAAGAAGGTGTGCGCCGCCTACTGAGCCGTGTTACAGGAAAAATTCGAGAATTCCTTCAAAACCGTGACGAATAATTTTATCCGTATTTTTTCTTAAAAGTATGAAGAAAACGCTACATTTGTATAAAAAAAGATCTTGAATACAATAATAAATAACTGAAATACAGGCAATTGTCTTTGTTCCAATTCTAAATGAAGCAAGCTTTAGCATAATCAAATTATATAAATTATATTATATATCTTATTATTACTTCTTTACACAACATTATAACACACAAATTACTCTATTGACTATTATACAAGAATATAAAACAAAAATCAAATCCAGATATTATAGCACAGAAGAGAAATCAAAATATTGTAAAACACATTACACTTTACACAATATTCTTGAGACCAGACCTTCATTTTTATCAAACGAAAATTACTCCGTAAACTTCATTATTTTTTACGGGGAAGGTGTGGCGGAATTACAAAACCACCACGTTTCCCACGTTAATCCCAATCCGCATACTCAGAACAACTTCAATATTACATTTTATTTCGACACAATGTAGTTACATTGTAATCGTTTACTTGAGAATACTTTGTATAGAATTTAGCCATTCATCGTAACACATTCAGACTTATGATTTGGTGAATCGGCACTTTAGAAATCATAAACTTTAAATATTTTACGAGTTGGAATGATATGACCGAAATTATGCTCGGTACCAAAAACGGTCCTCTTCGCTTTAACACTTGAATTGCTTACAGCGCATAAGCAAAGTAACGCAATGAATATAAACACATTAAACCATGCGCGCCGCTGGCGTGGATTTTCCGCCTTGCACGAAAGAAAATAAATAACTTCAATTGTTCTTGCCATCGCCGCGGGTCGTCATTCAATTATGGGACAAATTATTAATGTACCAGTCAGTAGATGTTTCTGTGATGGTTCGCGTGCTTCCTAGAAACATTGATGGTGATTATGCATTCAATGTTAGCATTAAGAGGCATTCGATTCATAAATCAATAACAGATCGGCTGAAAAGTTCGTATCGTTTCTATGAGAGGGCGCCACTAGAATTAAATCCATATCATTTTCAGTTAGTACCAACCTTCAAAAGATACGTGTATAAATTTGACAGCTGTCTGATTATTAGTTTGCGAGATATTGCATTTTGAGTGAAGCTACTTTTGTTATTGTGAAAAAAATGGAAGAAAAGGAATTTCGTGTGTTGATGAAACACTACTTTTTGATGAAGAAAAGTGCCGCCGATACCAAAAAATGGCTTGATGAGTGTTATCCAGACTCTGCACCGGGTGAAGCAACAATTCGTAAGTGGTTTGCAAAATTTCGTACTGGTCATATGAGCACCGAAGACGATGAACGCAGTGGACGTCCAAAAGAGGCTGTTACCGATGAAAACGTGAAAAAAATTCACAAAATGATTTTCAATGACCGTAATGTGAAATTGATCGAGATAGCTGACACCCTAAAGATATCAAAGGAACGTGTTGGACATATTATTCACGAATATTTGGATATGAGAAAGCTTTGTGCAAAATGGGTGCCGCGTGAGCTCACAATCGATCAAAATCAACAACGAATTGATGATTCTGAGCAGTGTTTGGAGCTGTTATATCGAAATAAAACCGATTTTTTTCGTCGATATATAACAATGGACGAAACATGGCTCCATCAGTTCACTCCGGAGTCCAATCGACAGTCAGCTGAGTGGACTGCACGCGATGAACCGAACCCAATGCGTGGAAAGACTCAACAATCGGCCGGTAAGGTTATGGCGTCTGTATTTTGGGATTCGCATGGTATAATTTTCATCGACTACCTTGAAAAAGGAAAAACCATCAACAGTGACTATTATATAGCTTATTAGAGCGTTTGAAGGACGAAATTTCAAAAAAACGGCCTCACTTGAAGAAGAATAAAGTTTTGTTTCATCAAGACAATGCACCGTGTCACAATTCGATGAAAACCATGCTGAAATTGAACGAATTGGGCTTCGAATTGCTCCTTCATCCACCGTATTCTCCAGATTTGGCCCCCAGTGACTTTTCCCTGTTCTCAGACCTCAAGAGAATGCTCGCTGGTAAAAAATTTAGAAGCAATGAAGAGGTAATCGCTGAAACTGAGCCCTATTTTGAGGCAAAGGACAAATCGTACTACAAAAATGGTATCGAAAAGTTGGAAGATCGCTATAATCGCTGTATCGCCTCTGATGGCAATTATGTTGAATAATAAAAACGAATTTTGGCAAAAAAATGTGTGTTTCTATTAAACGATACGAACTTTTCAGCCGAACTGTTAAATGGATTCATCAAAAAAGCTACTGTGAAAAAGTGGCTTATATTTCTTGTTGATACTCCATTATACTGTCGTTATAATATAGTAATCAATCAAGATCAATTAAACCAATTTGGTTACTCCTCGTCAGTAATGCTTGATCCTGACAACGAGCTTGATTCTATTGATTCTCAAAGTGTTTTTGAGCTTTTGATTGGACAACAACAAACGCTCCTTTGGATTGAAGACCAGTGTTTGAAAATTGCGCCTGCTCAGAATAGAATTCCGCTGTCAATAATATATGACGAGTTTACGGAAGAGCTCACATTTCCAAATATTTAATTCGGACATCCATGCACTTTCAGGACTGATCTTCATGTTACACCATTTATGATGGCTACAAGTGAACTCAGGCGCCAGATGATCTAGATGAATATTCGTGTGTTGCGTATGTTGTTGAATACGTTAACAAAACGGACTGAGGTGTTAGTATCTTACATATCTTATTAGTTAAGTTGCAAGTAGAATACCCTGATCAAGATTATGCTTCGTTGCTGAAAAAAGTTAATATTAAAATGCTAAATTCGGTAGAAATGTGTACCCAAGAATCTGCTTGGTACTTACTGCGTCAACCAATATCAGAAGCAAGCCGAAAAGTACAATTTATTCCCACCATGTGGCCACATGAACGTATAAAGTCTATGAAGCATACTAAACAAATGGACGAGGAAGGTATTGATGATGATTCTACCGATGTTTGGACGCTGAACATAGTACAAAAATCTGAAAGCGTGCAGATCTCGATGACATTTGTTTAGCAGACTTCGTAGCGTGTTATACGAAGGATAACAGTAACACGAATTCGTATAAGAAGCGAAATGCACCTCCATAGTACGATGGTTGAAATATAAAATATCTGAATTAAACGATTACAAGCGTGAAATGGTTCTTCCGTTCCTACCATTTAAAAATGAATCTTGTGATATTTTGATCGTAACAAGTTCATTGATTTGTATGATTCCAATAAAACTATTATATTCGACAAGTTAAAGAAATATGATTGTGATATTAAGTTGGAGCAGATCATAGAAGAATATCTTCGTGTAACAGAAGAAAATGGAATATCAACAACATGGAAGATCAACAAAAATCCGACGATAAACACAATGAGTACGTACGGGCCATAACTATGGAGCCCAACGGTGATGATATAGAACAGTAGCCTACTGGTGCTCTGTCAGCTGTCATAAAAAATGTACCAACGTCATGAGTACAGGATTATTGTGCTATGGTCAAGGCCACAATTGTGGACTAAAGAAAATTAATTTTACATTTGTAGACTAAAGACAATTAATTTTACATTTGATTGATATTTTGCACGCGTTCGACAGGATGAACACTCATTTGTAGATATTTTGCACTGGTCCCGCAGGATGTGGTAAAACGTTTACTCTGAGAATATTGATGGAGAGAGACTTTTACTCGTTTTAGTAAAGAGCACAATTTGCATAAAATCGCATATGTTGCCTGTACATCGACAGGGAAATCAGTGATAGCTTCAATTCATTCCGCTTTTCGAATTTCAATAGCACGTAGAAGTAATTCGAAATTTGGGTTTAAAGCACTTCAACTGTATCGCAATGCTTTTGCATCCGCTAAGCGATTATTATCGACGAAGTAAGCATGATAGGTGCAGGTATGCTTAATATTATTCACACACGGTAATATTATTCACACACGGTCAGTTGCAATTTGATTGGGTACCGGTTTATAAACGATCAGCCAATATTTAGCTTGGCAGCATCAACTGCGAAAGAATGCAATTTCCGATAGTTAGTGCATGTGCACTCACGATCCATTGATAGCAGAGAGGTACATTTTCTGAAATTGTACTTGACTACGATAAATCTTTGGAACAGGAGAGAGTGGAATCACTGGGAGTGCGATACGGTGTCCTCGTGCTGCTCTCAACAAAGTATAATGTCAATTTGTTGTTTGATACGTATAGTTAAAAATTTGGTTGAAATAGTTATTTTGAGTGATAATGCAGGTGTGGCAAATGTGTGTTTAGTAGTGAAAGTGATATTTATTGAATAATATTGATCCGCGAAACTAAAGATGTTCAAGCGACGGAAACTGAGATTTTACCGCCCCAAAATTCAACGATGTTAACCTGTTAACAAGTCGAAGCGCCATCTGCATGTCATTGTCGGTGTTGTCGGATTTCTATGGAATGTGTGAAAGTTTACAAGTCGATCGTGTCATTCAGACTGAAGGTCTAGGGTTGGTCTGCAGCGGACCCATTCGCGAGTGTTTTTATTTTATTCTTTCAGTGGTCGTGTTTCATCTCCTGTTACTGACAGCAGAGCGAGCAGGAGAAAAGGGATACTGGTGAGATCGTTCCTTGGAGATATTTTATATTTCGCTTACTTATTATATTTCTCCTGAGTATCGAAAATCAGGTTTTATTGACATCATATTGTTTACAAAAACATATCCGGATCCCTCCCTACTAACAAATATCCTATCCCGTGATGCTCGTGGAGATACAGTGGTACCCGCAGTTTCTATAAACGAGTATCGGACTAACATTCCTTCCTTTCCTCAGTAGCACAGCCTTTGGTCATAGCCAGCGTCGTTATTGATCATTAAAAAAAAAAAACCTGTTTTAATCCACCTAGTGGTGTAATGATGCCTTTCTCATTTATAATATTGTGGTTTTCTATTCAAAATTTTTCTCTTCGATTTTTGAAAGAAACCAAGAGATTGTTTGTGCATTGACTAGTATAACAGAATTAAACATTGCATTAGAGTCCAGGTTTTGTTTCGCCAGTTTAAGTGACGGTGTACAATATTGAACACACTTTGCCCTATAACTCCGGAACCGGAAGTCGGGTCTGGATGAAATTCAGGAATTCCGTATGGGACCGGAAGATCTTTCATTTGAATCTAAGTTTGTGGAAATCGGTCAAACCATTGCTGAGAAAAGTGAGTGAGATCCATTTTGGTATATATGACCACTATTTCTGGTACTTCCGGAACCGGATACCGGGAACCAGGATAGCCGAAATCGGTTTGTTTAGTTGCCTACTGATAATGACTATCGATTTGTGTAGTTTTGAGACCAGTTTAGGAAAAATTTCACGTTTTTTGTTTCGCCGGTTTAAGTGGCGGTGTGCAATATTTAACACACTTTACCCTATAATTCCGGAACCGGAAATCGGATCCGGATGAAATTCAGGAATTCCGTATGGGACCGGAAGACCTTTCATTTGAGTCTAAGTTTGTGGAAATCGGTCAAACCATCGCTGAGAAAAGTGAGTGAGATCCATTTTGGTATATATGACCACTATTTCTGGTACTTCCGGAACCGGATACCGGGAACCAGGATAGCCGGAATCGGTTTGTTTAGTTGCCTACTGATAATGACTATCGATTTGTGTAATTTAGAGACCAGTTTAGAAAAATTTTCACGTTTTTTGTTTCGCCGGCTTAAGTGGCGGTGTACAATATTGAACACACTTTACCCTATAATTCCGGAACCGGAAGTCGGATCCAGATGAAATTCAGGAATTCCGTATCGGACCGGAAGACCTTTCATTTAAATCTAAGTTTGTGGAAATCGGTCACACCATCGCTGAGAAAAGTGAGTGAGATCCATTTTGGTATATATGACCACTATTTCTGGTACTTCCGGAACCGGATACCGGGAACCAGGATAGCCGAAATCGGTTTGTTTAGTTGCCTACTGATAATGACTATCGATTTGTGTAGTTTTGAGACCAGTTTAGGAAAGATTTCACGTTTTTTGTTTCGCCGGTTTAATTGGCGGTGTGCAATATTGAGCACACTTTACCCTATAATTCCGGAACCGGAAGTCGGATCCAGATGAAATTCAGGAATTCCCTATGGGACCGGAAGACCTTCCATTTAAATCTAAGTTTGTGGAAATCGGTCACACCATCGCAGAGAAAAGTGAGTGAGATCCATTTTGGTATATATGACCACTATTTCTGGTACTTCCGGAACCGGATACCGGGAACCAGGATAGCCGGAATCGGTTTGTTTAGTTGGCTACTGATAATGACTATCGATTTGTGTAGTTTAGAGACCAGTGTAGAAAAATTTTCACGTTTTTTGTTTCGCCGGTTTAAGTGGCGGTGTACAATATTGAGCACACTTTACCCTATAATTCCGGAACCGGAAGTCGGATCCAGATGAAATTCAGGAATTCCGTATGGGACCGGAAGACCTTTCATTTGAATCTAAGTTTGTGGAAATCGGTCAAACCATCGCTGAGAAAAGTGAGTGAGATCCATTTTGGTATATATGACCACTATTTCTGGTACTTCCGGAACCGGATACCGGGAACCAGGATAGCCGAAATCGGTTTGTTTAGTTGCCTACTGATAATGACTATCGATTTGTGTAGTTTTGAGACCAGTTTAGGAAAATTTTCACGTTTTTTGTTTCGCTGGTTCAAGTGGCGGTGTACAATATTGAACACACTTTACCCTATAATTCCGGAACCGGAAGCCGGATCCAGATGAAATTCAGGAATTCCGTATGGGACCGGAAGACCTTCCATTTAAATCTAAGTTTGTGGAAATCGGTCACACCATCGCTGAGAAAAGTGAGTGAGATCCATTTTGGTATATATGACCACTATTTCTGGTACTTCCGGAACCGGATACCGGGAACCAGGATAGCCGAAATCGGTTTGTTTAGTTGCCTACTGATAATGACTATCGATTTGTGTAGTTTTGAGACCAGTTTAGGAAAATTTTCACGTTTTTTGTTTCGCTGGTTTAAGTGGCGGTGTACAATATTGAACACACTTTACCCTATAATTCCGGAACCGGAAGTCGGATCCAGATGAAATTCAGGAATTCCGTATGGGACCGGAAGACCTTTCATTTAAATCTAAGTTTGTGGAAATCGGTCACACCATCGCTGAGAAAAGTGAGTGAGATCCATTTTGGTATATATGACCACTATTTCTGGTACTTCCGGAACCGGATACCGGGAACCAGGATAGCCGAAATCGGTTTGTTTAGTTGGCTACTGATAATGACTATCGATTTGTGTAGTTTAGAGACCAGTTTAGAAAAATTTTCACGTTTTTTGTTTCGCCGGTTTAATTGGCGGTGTACAATATTGAACACACTTTACCCTATAATTCCGGAACCGGAAGTCGGATCCGGATGAAATTCAGGAATTCCGTATGGGACCGGAAGACCTTTCATTTGAATCCTAGTTTGTCAAAATCGGTTCAGCCATCTCCGAGAAAACCTAGTGAGATTATTTGACACATACACACACACGCACACACATACATACACACACACACACACACACACACACACACACAGACATTGCTCAGCTCGATGAACTGAGTCGAATGGTATATGACACTTGGCCCTCCGGGCCAATTTTCACTAGTCGGTTTTTCAAGTGATTGCATAACCTTTCTATGTGAGAAAGGCAATAGGAGTGAGTGGGTATGTACAGTGGAAATGATTTGCTTCTCCTAAGCTTCATTTTCTTGGTTCATTGTACACTTCCACTCATTCGGTCAATCACGAAGTGCAACTACGGGCGATCTACTTCAGCTCAGCTCAGTAATATGTGTAACGCGGGTCAATCATTTATATTTACAGGCAATTTATGCTATATAACAATCCTTATGTCCCATCAACTGAAACTGGTATTATCTTTTAATGTTTTGTGCTTTCAAACGATCAGCAGTACGATTAGAGTGGATCCGAGATTGTCCCTATCATTTGATAGAAATGGACTATGTTTTTTTCTTTCGCTTCGTCATTATAAATTACTTCGAAAAACTTGAATCAAGGCCATGATAATCGATATTATTCTCTTGGATCCAGATGTCTCGAAGGTCTGCTTGATGAGTATGCGTATCTACATGAGACTGAGATGTTTTCTTTGAGTGAATTTAAATGAATGGGATGCGTGTGTGGAGTTGGTGGTGCACTGGTGTTGCATGTTTTCGTGTGGGTGTTTGTCTTTATGAAGTTTCATCTATTCACGTACCGCGAAGGGAGGAATATCGACTGCATGAGTGGTTGTTGGGTGTTTCAAGATATTGGTGGTAAAATGACTTTTTGTTGATCTTGCATCTATGGCGTTTGTTTGTTGTAGGTATAAGAGGCGGGGAGTTGATGTATGAGTGAGTGAAGCCACTCCAGACAATCGGCTGCCCGGAGTTTTAAAAAGTTCGGGTGTGTAATGTCAGAGACATAACTGGATGTCGTGAATACGAATGAAATTGACACTCCTTTATACTTCCGAATATAAATTAGTTGATCGATTGTGTGAACTATGCTAGCCATCCCCTTTTAAAGTACTGGAATTTGAAAAGATACACCTAAAGTACTCAAAACAACCTTTTTTGCGGTAGCAAGCTTTGTATTTTGCTTGGAGGTGCCTCGATCGTACCATAATCAACACCTTGATTACGACAACCAAATTCGAAATGAATGGCTTCTGAGTCAGTTCTATGCAATTTGATAGTTGCTTCCAGTGAAAGCAACTATCAAATTGCTGTACGGGATTAATGTATGGCATTCAGAAGGGTGTAATTGTCTAAGATATATTAAACACTGTTTGGATATAAAAACGTTTCACGCTTTATACTTGGTTTGTTCTTACCGATGTTGGTGGAAGAATCTCACCTCGACATCTAGTTCCGTCTGAAGCAATAAAAGAAATGAACGAATTTAAATTTTCAGTTATTTATGGTCATCTCACGCTGCTAAAAATGTAATCACAAACTGCTGATTATATACCCGATTCCTTGTAGAATAAATTAGGTTGTTGGGTTAAGTATATAAAGAGATATTCGCGATAAAATTCTGCCCATTCTTGTACAGGGTAAATTTTGAAAAGGCACCCCATAGTAAAGTAAGTCGTATTCTCAGTTCGTGCTCGCATCTCAGCCAACGCAGTCGAAAATCGTTTGCGGTCGAAGCAAAAGAAACAAAGACAATACAGTGCAGTGAACAATAGAGTGTACGGAATGGTCAAATACGATTTAACAAAGCCTGAAACTTGGCCAACAAGGCCAAATTCAATTTGTATAGATTTCAAGCGTTGCAAAGTTAGACCAGCAGCAAATGAAATTGAAATCTTACTTAAAGAACGAATGCATCTAGACGCTAATAATGTAACTGAGATTCAATTCAACAAGGCGTCTAACTGTGTGTACATTATGTTTAAACGTGAAAGCGATGCAATTGCATTCGCTTCGGTTAACAACGAGGTGCACAGCGTTGAGTGTGACAACATTAAATACAAAATTCCTGTGCACATGGTGGACAATGCCATACAAGTACGCGTGCATGACCTTCCCCCGCAGTGCACCGAAGAGTATGTTCGGGAAGGTATGTCGCAGTACGGTGAAGTTCTTTCCATCGAAAGGGAAGTATGGCGGAATTTTTTTCCGGGTATCCGGAATGGCGTGCGAGTGGTACGTATGCAACTACGTAAAGCAATTCCATCTTACATCATTTTTAATCAAGACGGGAAACATCCGTGTAAATCGCTGATTACGTATGAAAATCAACTGGTTACATGTCAGTTTTGTGAACAACCTGCACACTACGGCAAACCTTGCACTGAAACTACGAAAACAAACAAAACAAACAAAAACAAGGACAACCGCTCAACAACGGAAACTAGTGAGTGCAGTGCTCCTGTTTCAAAATCAACTTCACCATCTAACCAAACAGCAACTGCAACCAATGTACAACAAGGCGCTTCTACAGTAACTAGCAACGAGATCAAGACTGCGAATAACAAGGAAAACGAAAAGAAGACGGAAATCAACAATGCCACCGATGCGTCAATGGACGACGAGACGAGCCACGAACAAAGTGCCCCTCAATCCTCGCAGGAGGGAAATGGAAGCTCCTCTTCCCCTAGAAAAAGGGTGACAACGAGATCGAATACAAAGAATTTTTTATTTAAAAAATCGGCTCAATCGGCCACGTAAAGCTTGTACGCAAATAGGCCTGAATAAAGATGTCTTTTAAATAAAAAAAAAAAAAGTCGTATTCTCGACAAAAGTTCCGATATCTAATCGTTTCAGATACTGCACTTTCTATTGAGATCGTATTGTTTACCAAAACATATCTGGATCTTCTTCCTTTACTACTAATACAATTTCTCTCCCGTGATACTCGTGGAGATGCAGTGGTACCCGCGGTCTCTAGAAACAACGAGTATCGGACTAACATTCCTTCCCTTCCACAGTAGCACAGCCTTTGGTCGTGGCCAGCGTCGTTATAGATCATTCTATGTAAAGTTTTAAATCAGTGGGTATGCATAGTGGGTATATTTCAACTGACAATATACTAACCAAAGTTAATATTTTGATATTTATCGAAACTTGGTTAGACAATTGTTCTACAGTGAATATAACAGGTTACGATTGCATCACCGAATCCAAACATTCTAATTGTAGAGCTGGTGGTATTGCAATTTACCTAAACGACAGTGCGTCTTTGATTACTACTGTTCATAAACTCGAACAGCTTAGTGAGCAATATGACGAAAATTTGTTGGTGGCTGACAATTTCGGTGACATATGTGCAATTGACATTACGCTACAAGGCATAAAAATACTGTTGGTTGTTCTATATATTTCGCCAGATACAACCTACAAAGAGAAGCAATTTTTAATCACACGTAATTTATTTTATACTTGCGTAAAATTACGCAGATGATAGTTGAGGGGGATTTCAATATAGATGCCTTAAAACAAGATTATATTAAATTCATTAATTTCATGAGCAACTATACGAAGTTGGATATGAAATCTGCTCCTTCACAAGCTACTACCCTTGGAGGCACATGTATTGACCTCGTATTTGCTAGGAACATCAATGTAGAAAACCGTAGATATATAACATACTTTTCATATCATAGGTCTATTGTATCATATATCAACTCAGCGAATTCATGTTTTCTTCATTGGAAGATTATAATCGGTTTTGAACGCTACACCTACACCAACCACATAAATATCGCAACCACGGACAACAGGTCAGCCTGCTTGCATAATTCACACAATTGATCAACTAATTGATATTGGGAAGTTTTAAGGAATCTGCCAGTTCTTTTCGTTTTCACGACATCCAGTTTTTTCCACCCGCATTTCTATCGTGAATACGACTTACTTTACTATGGGGCGCCTTTTCAAAATTTACCCTCTGAGAGAGTGATAAGTTTTTTATCGTGAATATCTCTTGTTGTATCTAACGAATAAAGATAATTTTTGCTACATGCCATCGGGAATATGATCACAATTTTATGATAAAATTTTCAGTTGTGTGACATAATCTCAAATAATTCAAAATTAAACTTTTCTTAAATGTTTGGTATGAACGAGTATCAAAGAGGATAATTCATAAGGCGCCAATCAGAACGCGTTCTTAGGAAGAGAACAAAATATCTTGCTGCTGTACAACAAATCGTTCGAGAAAAAAGTTCCAAAAAGCGGTGAATATCGTAGTGAGTTCCTTAATTTGGTCCTTCTGCTGCTAGAAACAAATCCCTACAGCATATTGATAGTTTCTTTCAATAAATTATGCAAATCCGAAATGATATAATCGACATTAAAATTCTGTATGCGGCTATTTTTATAGCCGTTAGGAGCGCCCATTAGTGAAAAGGCTACAAACGAAATCAGGTAAAAACAAGTCTCTCAACAAAAATTGGATCAGTTTGGATTCTATCGCCACTGCGAGCAGATGTATTTGGTGTCGTTTGCAAAGCTAGTTTCGCTTCCGACAAAAGCGATTACGTCACAGCTGCCATTCATTTTCATTGGTGAAAAAACAACGATGGAGAGCATTACACAAAATCAGCCGTTCTAATGGCTCTAAAAGTTTTCTAAAGAACTATTAGGATTTGTTGTTCGCAAATCGATGGTAATTATCCACAGTTTGGTGCAAATCAAGAACAGTTTGATTAGATTTGTGCACTTTTCGCTGTGTGAAATTCACAGTAATCGAGATCAACTGAAGCATTCTTTTTTTGCGAAAAATGTTCCAGAGTTTAATGTCGTAAAGCATTACGCAGTTTGACCCTTTTGAATTCTGGAAACGAATCCCTACAGCATATTGATAGTTTCTTTCAATAAATTATGCGAATCCGAAATGAAATAATCGACATTAAAATTCTGTATGCGGCTATTTTTATAGCCGTTAGGACCGCCCGTTAGTGAGAAAGCTACAAACGAAATCACGTAAAAAGAAACCTCTTAACAAAAATTGGATCAGTTTGGATTCTGTCACTACTGCAAGCAGATGTATTGTGTGTCGTTTGCACAACTAGTTTCGCTTCCGACAAGAGCGATTACGTCACAGCTGCCAGTCATTTTCAAAAAAACAACGAAAAGAAAACAACGGTGGGGAACATTACACAAAATCAGCCGTTCTAATGGCTCTAAAAGTTTTCTAAAGAACTATAAGGATTTGTTGTTCGCAAATCGAAGGTAATTATCCTCAGTTTAGTGCTAATCAAGAACTGTTTGATTAGATTTGTGCACTTTTTGCTGTGTGAAATTCACAGTAATCGAGATCAAGTGAAGCCTTTTTTTTGCGAAAAATGTGAAAAAGGGAAATGCCTGCATAAATCATACAATTGATCAAATTATTGATATTCGGAAGTGTTAAGTAACATGTCAGTTGTTTTCGTATTCACGACATCCAGTTATGTCTCTGACATAACCAACCCGCCTTTTTGTCGTGAATACGACTTACTTTACTATGGGGCGCCATAAATCAACATAATTCTTGCTACATGCCATCGGGAATATGATCACAATATTATGATAAAATTTTCAGTTATGTGGCATATTCTCAAATAGTTCAAAGTTAAACTTTTCTGAAATGTTTGGCATAAAGGAGTATCAAAGAGGATAATTCATAATGAGCGTTTGCCTTTCTCGTATTTTAAAAGCTCATAGCTCAGTGATCTGTAGAAGGATTTATATAATCTTACTACCAATAGAATCAAAAATTTTCAACTTGAACGTGTATAGCAAAAGCATTGAAGTATTTCAATAGTACACTCTTGGAAAAGGTGGGTGAGTAATGTCAGAGACATAACTGGATGTCGTGAATACGAAAGCAACTGACATTTTTCTTAACACTTCAATTAGTTGATCAATTGTATGAATTATGCAAGCATTCCCCTTTTTCACATTTTTCGCAAAAACAAAGAATCTCGATTACTGTGAATTTCACACAGCGAAAAGTTATTTCACCAATGCAAACGACTAGCAGCTGTGACGTAATCGCTCTTGTCGGAAGCGAAACTAGCTTTGCAAACGACACACAATACATCTGCTCGAAGTGGCGATAGAATCCAAACTGATCCAATTTTTGTTAAGAGGTTTCTTTTTGCGTGATTTCGTTTGTAGCTTTTTCACTAATGGCGGTCCTAACGGCTATAAAAAAAGCCGCATATAGAATTTTAATATCGATTATTTAATTTCGGATATGCATTTCATTGAAAGAAACTATCAGGGTGCTGTACGGGATTCATTCCCGCCTTTCAGAAGAACCAAATTGTGGAACTCACTACGATATTAAGTACGGTTCAGAACATTTTTCTCGAACGATTTGTTGTACAGCAGCAGATATTTTGTTCTCTCCTTCAGAACGCGTTCTGATTGGCTGGTGTTGACATGGGTTAAACGAGACAGGTTTTTCAATAGTGTACTATTGAAATACTTCAATGATGTTGCTATACACGTTTAAGTTGAAAAATTTCGATTCTATTGGTAGTTAGATTATATAACATATACATCCTTTCACAGATCACTGAGCTATGAACTTTAACAATACGAGAAACGCAAACGCGTCTTACGAATTATCTTCTTCGATACTCGTTTATACCAAACATTTAAGAAAAGTTTAATTTTGAATTATTTGAGATTATGTCACACAATTGAAAATTTTATCATAAAATTGAGATCATATTTCCGGTGGTATGTAGCAAAAATTATGTTGATGCGTTAGATACAACAAGAGATATTCACGATCAAAAACTTATCACTCTCTCAGAGAGTACATTCGAAAAGGCACCCCATAGTAAAGTAAGTCGTATTCACGACAAAACCTGTTTCATTTAACTCATGACAGCACCAGCCAATCAGAACGCGATATGTCTGCATCTATACAAGAGCATCCATATAAAAGTTGAGTGGTTAATTTTTCCTACCATTTGCTGAGCAACTGTTCCCGAAACAAGACACACGAGAGCAACATCGAGGACCTGTCGTCTCACTGTTTCCCGATCTGAATGCACGAGACACCGTCAGAACAATGACACCGAAAATCGGTAGAAAGGCAGCCAAAAAGTCCAGCAAGGCCTATTGCCGAAACAAGACACACACGAGAACCATCTCAGATCTCAATATTTCCTACCAAAAGATTCATCAAGATAGAAGTAAATTTGCACGGTCACTAACACATTCAATTACGAACGGCAATGCGAAAGCGAAAGTGATGATTTTGAACACATCTTTATACTAGTATACAAATATGCCGTGCGAAACAGAGTTGCCACAAATCAATATGTATTTTTGTCGTGATTACTTTAGTATGCGGCCGAAAACAAAAATGAACAAATTGTTAGAACAAATGTTTCCACTTGATTTACGCATTCTACTTTCCAGGAGTATCAGAACTGGCTAAACTTAAAGCAATCCTAAATATATCTTTATCACAGTGATGTGGTCGTCCTGAAAAGGACGGGGTTTTCAACTCCTCGTCGTTAAGGATGGCCAGCTGCAGATGGCGAGGGATGATTTTCGTTTTCTTGTTGTCACGAGCAGCGTTACCGGCCAATTCCAACACTTCGGCAGCCAAGTACTCGATCACTGCCGCCAGTAAGACCGGTGCATCAGCACCGACACGCTCTGCGTTGTTTCCCTTCCGGAGCAGACGATGGATTTTGCCAACTGGGAACTGCAGACCAGCACGGTTCGAGCGGGACTTTGCCTTGCCCTTAACTGTTTCTCCTGTGTGCGTGTTTCTGCGTGAAAATTCCAAAAGATACTGTTAACAGCTAGACAGGCAATTCAGTATTACTGGCTGCCGCTCTACCAACTCTCTCTTTTATATCGTCTCACTGTTTCCGGTTTTGCGATATTTTAACAAAGGGGACGTCCGTTCACCGCTGCCACTAGCAGGTATAAAATGAAATGTGATGTGAGAAATAGCGTCATTTAATTTAAAGCAGCTACTCTGAACGTACGAGACACCGTCAGCACGATTGCACCGAAAACCGGTAGAAAGGCAGATTTGTACCGTCACTAACACATTCAATTACGAACGGCAATGCGAAAGCGAAAGTGATAATGTTGAACACATCTTTATACTAGTATGGGGTCGTGTTAAAATATGCCATGCGAAACAGGGTTGTCATATATACAGGTTAATCTGTATTATTATTATTATTATTATTACTATCATTATTATTATTAGAATGACTCTTGCATACCGAAGATCGTCGATACATTTCAGCCAGGCCATTGCAATAGTCTCGTACTGAAATTCGAGAAGAATCTGATATCTTCGAACTTCATAGCTTCAATAAAAATAAACTACAAATTTGTCGTACCTAACCTCCTATATTAGCAAATTAAATAAGAATTGTTCCAAGTTTGGAATATATAGTTGTAGAATAGTAGCTGTTTAATGTAACTAATCTATCTGCACTTTAATGTAGGTGCATCGCTTCAAACTCTATTAGTGAAAAAGAAGAAAGTTTGAACAATTCATACAATCAATCAACTAACTCATATTCGGAAAAATGATGGAAGCGTGTCAGTTTTTTCGTATTCACGACATCCAGTTATGTCTCTGACATTACCCACCCGCCTTTTTATTTTCAGGTACGTTCTGTAAATTTATGGTCGGTGATTTCACCTGTAGTTGTCCAAGAGAACGAGCGATTAAATTTTGCCCTAAAACGACATTCCAAATAATTGGATTTGTGATTTCCATCATAATTATTACATCATTGCCGTTTCAACCTTACAAGCGAACGGACGTGATTTGGATTTATTGCGAAAGCATTGAAGTTGTGTGTGTGATAAAGTGGTCGGACGATATTGTGTAATAGACAATAGCGCTTTTTCCTCTGAGAAGTTTTTTTTGCGCATTATATACTAGAGCAGTGCCTTATTGTGAGCGGTCGATCGAAACGGTACCGTTAGCCGGTTATTATTTTGTCGATCAAGGCCAAGTGTGCGGATTATAAACAAGCGACCATTGTGTGCGGATTATAAAAAAAAGTGCCTTTTCCTCTCGGAGGTTTTTGCACACCATCAAAGCGGCGATACGCCGATCGACGAAGTCCATCTTGGTGTCCCCCATTGGATCTTAAGTTAAGTACTGTTACTTCGTTTATTTTTATTTCTTTATTTGACCATTATATTTCCCCCCGAATCATCTGTTTCTGCGCGGAAGTAGTTCCGCGACATGTCTTATTTAAATCCTGACCCCCCGTCCCGATGTTTAAATTGATACTTCCCTTGAATGTAAATAGTCTACCATAAAGAGCTATCCTAATGGGCTCGCACTAACGGCCGGGCCTTACGCGGTCTGTTTCTGAACCAAATCAAAAGAAAAAATAAATAAATTAAATATCTTCAAAATATCGCGGGACCTGACTTCGCAATATAATACTAAAAAAGTATAGATAGAATACGGCCAGACAAGCTCAGGGTCTTGTTTACCAGCTAAAAACAGGCTAATGAGCTTGTTCAAAAGGATCCTTTTAGTTCCAGCTCGCGAAGTAGAAATCGACGGTGTGGTCACCGATTCGAGTTCGATTTGCGAAGACATTCTTAAGTACGGGCGGGTTGTTTTAAAGACCCCTCACTTAAGAATGTAAAGATACTGGATTGCAAGCGATTGCATTTAGTATCGATCGCCGGGGATGGAACAAAGTCTTATCCCCAATCAGACTCTTATCTTGGACCGGGTTCGTTTGCCTGTTCGTCTATTTGTACCCCCGATAATGAATTGTATCAATTGCAAACAACTGGGGCATACAGCTACCCATTGCGAGGAGATCAGATGAACTCCAAGCATTCCTTTGCCGAGATGGTTAAGAGTGCCACCCCTCCTAAACAGACAACGAACCCACATGCCTGCTTGTCAACTGACGAGAGCGACTCCAACGACCCTTTGGAAGGTCCATTTTCGGTGGTCCCTCATAGCTATAGGAAAAGAACAAACAGATCTTCTCATAAGCTCTCTAGTAAGGATTCGAAGGTGTCTTCCGAAAGGCTTCGCAAAGTTACAGCTAACGGGAATCGTGGAAAACCACTGAAGCATAAAGCTCTTGGTCTCGGAAAACTCAATTCCGAGATGAAATTCCCAACACTTCCAGGGACTACAAAATCCCCAAGCGTCCCTGAAAATCTACCAGAGAACCAACTAGGTGCTGGACTTATGAAGTTCTCTCATGTTGTGGACTGGATTTTTACAACTTTCAAACCCTCTTAGAAGCATTTTAATTGCTTTCATGCCAACAGTAAAAATATATTTGAAGCAGTTGACTGCTAATTGGCGCTTCTCTCAGCGATTGTATCCTTTGATGGCTAAATCATCCACCGAGGTCACGGATCTAATCACTGTTTTACAGTGGAATTGCAGAAGTATCATCCCAAAAATAGATTCTTTTAATTTTCTAGTAAATAATCTGAAATGTGACGCATTTGCATTGTGCGAAATTTGACTAACTTATAAAATATCCTTAAACTTCCACTATTTTACCATTATTCGTCTGGATCGAGATTATCCCTACGGAGAAGTACTTTTGGGGATAAAAAAGTGCTATTCTTTTGATCGAATTAGCGTCCTCTCGATACCAGGTATTGAAGTTGTCGCATGTCATGTTACAATCAAAGGTAAGGACCTTTGTATTGCTTCCATCTATATGCACCCTAGAGCCTTGGTTAGGCATCGGCGGCTCAGTGATATCATAGAGCTCCTTCCCGCACCGAGGTTGGTTTAGGAGACTTTAACTCACACGGTACGAGATGGGACTGTCTTCACGATGATAACAGAATACGGGAGAAATTACACGGATTTCTGCACCACCAGTAAGACCAAGTGCCCTGGATTTATCCCTTTGTTCGACATCGCTACGATTGGATTGCAAGTGGAAGATAATTCCTGATCCCCACGGTAGCGATCATCTACCAATCGTAATCTCAATCACCAGTGGCTCAAAACCATTGAAGACAATCAATGTTGAGTATGACCTCACACGAAATATTGATTGGAATAGCTATGCGACCTCGATATCTGAGAAACATGAAAGAACTCAAAACCACTTCATCCGGAGGATGAGTACACGTTTTTGGCTGGCTTGATTCTCGACACCGCGACTCAAGCTCAAACGAAATGTGTACCCGGCGCAAAAACTAACATCCGTCCTCCCAACCCGTGGTGGGACAAAGAGTGCACAAATTTAAACGTGAAGAGAGCCTCCGCGTATAAAATATTCAGAAAAATGGAACACCTGATAATTACCGTAATTACACGGAGTTAAACGTTAAAATTAAGAACTTTGATTAGAGCCAAGAAACGCGGTTACTGACGTCGGTTTACAGACGACTTAACGAAAGAAACATCTATGAGCACTCTTTGGAACACAGCCCGACGAATGCGTAATCATAACACCACGAATGAAAGCAAGGAATATTCCAACTGCTGGATATTCGATTTCGCTAAAAAAGTATGCCCTGTCTCTGTTCTGGAACAGAAGATCGCCCGCGCCGTGACACCAAATACAAACGAAATACCGTCAAAAGGCGCTTGTTGAGTTTATTCAATAAGTTCCTTGAGGGCAATATTGTACCACATGACTGGCGACAAGTGAAAGTGATCGCCATTCAAAAACCAGGAAAATCAGCCTCCGATCACAATTCGTATCGGCCGATTGCTATGCTTTCCTGTATCCGGAAATTGTTCGAAAAAATGATTCTGTTTTGTCAAAACAATTGGGTCGAGACTAATGGCTTACTTTTAGATACACAATTTGGTTTCCGCAGGGACAAAGGTACGAACGATTGTCTTGCGTTGCTCTCGACAGAAATTCAAATGTCATTTGCTCGTAAAGAACAAATGGCGTCAGTTTTCCTAGACATCAAGGGGGCTTTTGACTCAGTTTCTATAAATATCCTATTTGAGAAGTTGGATCAGTATGCTCTTTCGCCAGTTTGAACAACTTTTTACATAATCTATTGTCTGAGAAATACATGCACTTCGCGCATGTTGATTTGTCAACAACACGATTCAGTTACATGGATCTTCCTCAGGGCTTATGCTTCAGCCCCCTTTTATACTATTTTTACGTAAACGACATCGATAAATGTATCAACACATCTTGCACGCTAAGACAACTTGCCGACGACAGCGTTGTGTCTATTATATAACCCAAAACTGGCGATCTGCATGGGCCGTTACAAGAAACTCGTGTCCTCATGGGCTCTTCAAATAAATATCGAGTTCTCTACGGAGAAAACTGAACTGGTAGTATTTTCGAGGAAGCGAGAACCAGCACAATTACAGCTTCACCTAAGGGGTGAAACCATAGCTCAGGTCTTCACATTGAGTATTGAATGGCGAACATGGTAACTTGGGCGTCTTTAGTGCTGAGTCAAATTGTGATAAATTTTATATGAAATAGGTGGCTTTTCGTGAAAATTTTGTAACTAAGCAAGTGACTAATTGTGCTTTAAACGGATTAATAGAAAGTGTATTGTAAATACTTCTATTTTGTGCTGTAAATTGTGTCAATAATCGCCGTGCGGTGATCGCTCAAACAAAGCGGCGTCGTATCGTGATATATTGAATACATTGTCTATTGTTTTTGCATGGTTCACTTTGCTTTAAATTGCTCCGCCAGCTGTGTGTCGGGCCGGTTTGGTTTGTGCATGAATGATGGGTGAATGTGTGAAGTGTAAAGAAAATATAACCATATCAGATATTAGAACAACATGTTCAGTTTGCGAGAATGGCTATCACCAGCGCTGTACTTGGCTTACGAGAGCCATGGCCGGTTGGGTTTCAGAAACACCGGCACTTTTGTTTAAATGTGCTGATTTTTTGGAAGGTGTCGCGATGTCTAATATGATGCCAAAGGATAATGTTCTTTCACTCATTAGTAATATGAAGAAAGAGATGAAGAAATTCAAATCCATCATTGATTCGTTTGCTGCTGTGCGTGAGAGCATTGAGGCACATATTAATATCGCGATAAAGAGTGGAATCGAGAGACTGATCAGATCGTCCAATGATGCTCTGGAGAATAAAATGGCCTGTTTAGAAAACGATGTGGCAAAAAATTTGGAAGATTTGAAAAGTTTCGTGATTGTGAATAATCAGCGCAATGATAATGAATTAGTCGTAATGACGCGAAAGAAAATTGTTGCAGATAGAAAGACTTATTCGGAGTCAAATGGAAATCCCAGACGCAAAAGAAAAATTATGTCTAATACTGATAATGATAAAAATGTTGATAATGATAGTAATGACGAAGTTTTTGATAAGAATAACAAAAAGTCATACGCGGATGTTCTTTCTGGTAAATTATCTAGAAAAAGAACGAAAAGTAACAGAAAACGTAAGACTCGCTCGGTTATTATGATTCAACCTATTGAGTCTTCGCAAACAAGTGATGACACGAGACAGTTTTTGAAGGTTAGGTTGGATCCAAGAACACATAAAATTAGTAATTTCAAAAATGGTAAAGATGGCTCGATTATGTTGAGTGTGCAGCAGGAGAGGATATTCAGTCAGTGAACAATGCAGCTCATAGAACATCTGAAAGTACTTCAACTAATTTGATCCGCGTTAATTGTTTAAAAATGAACACGGAATGTAAAATGAATTTAGACACCAACCTTCCAGCATTTAGCAAGCAGTGTCCTGTATATCTGAGATTGCTTGAAACGAAAAAGGCGGGTGGGTAATGTCAGAGACATATATGGATGTCGTGAATACTAAAACAACCGACATGTTCCTTAACACTTCCGAATATCAATTAGTTGATCAATTGTATGAATTATGCAAGCATTCCCCTTTTTCACATTTTTCACAAAAACAAACGAGTCTTCGATATTCATATTCACTTGATCTCGATTACTGTGAATTTCACACAGCGAATTGTGCACAAATCCAATCAAACAGTTCTAGATATGCATTAAACTGAGGTTTTTACTTTCGATTTGCGAAGAAGAAATTCTAATAGTTCTTTAGAAAACTTTTAGAACCATTAGAACGGCTGATTTTGTGTGATGTTACCCACCGTTGTCCCCTTTTCGTTGTTTTTTCACTAATGCAAATGACTGGCAGCTGTGACGCAATCGCTCTTGTCGGGAGCGAAACTAGCTTTGCAAACGACACACAATACATATGCTTGCAGTGGCTATAGAATCCAAACTGATCCTATTTTTGTTAAGAGGTTTCTTTTTACGTGATTTCGTTTGTAGCTTTTCCACTAATGAGCGGTCCTCACGGCTATAAAAACAGCTGCATACAGAATTTTAATGTCGATTCTTTCATTTTGGATTTGCATTTCATTGAAAGTAACTATCAGGATGCTGTACGGGATTTATTCCTGCCTTTCAGAAGGACCAAATTGTGGAACTTACTACGATATTAAGCACCGTTCGGAACATTTTTCTCGAACGATTTGTTGTACAGCAGCAGATATTTTGTTCTCTTCCTCAGAACGCGTTTTGAGACAGGTTTTTCAATAGTGTACTATTGAAATACTTCAATGCTGTTTGCTATACACGTTTAAGTTGAAAAATTTCGATTCTATTGGTAGTCAGATTATGTAAATCCTTTCACAGATCACTGAGCTATGAGCTTTCAAAATACGAGAAAGGCAAACGCGCCTTATGAATTATCCTCTTTGATACTCGTTAATACCAAACATTTCAGAAAAGTTTAATTTCGAATTTTTTGGGATTATGTCACACAACTGAAAATTTTATCATAAAATTGTGATCATATTTCCGATGGCATGTAGCAAAAATTATGTTGATTCGTTAGATACAACAAGAGATATTCACGATCAAAAACTTATCACTTTCTCAGAGGGTAAATATTGAAAAGGCGCCCCATAGTAAAGTAAGTCGTATTCACGACAAAAGAACAACATTACGTCAATGGAATAGCAACTAATGGATGATAGGCATTCAGATATTTTATATTTGAGCATGGCCGGTTTGTCTTCTAATTATGTCGCATTACGTCATTCTATAGAGGAATGACATCCTTTATTAGTTTTGTTCTCAGAAACACATATAGTTGATTCTGACGCATTCGATCAGTTCAGTGTTCCGGGTTACACTGTTGCTTTTTGTTTGTCCCATTCCAGGAACACGGGTGGAGTTGAAATTTACGCCAGAGAATCAATTAAATTCAGCATTCAATCAAACGAAGCAGTTGGAAATAATTGGTTCTTCAAATGTGCAATCCGATTGCAAGGTATCAAATCATGAAACAATTGCAATTTCCGTAACGAGTAGCTCTAGAAATGAGGAAAATATGTTGAAAATCAAGTATTGGAAAAACTATTCAAAGCAAACCTTATCTCGACTTGTATCAAGAAGCTTGGGTTGTACACAGTTGACTGGAAATTCGGATCACAGGGCATCCATTCTTACTGACATATTGAAAAAGTGTACTAATGCATTAGTAACGGTTAAAACGGGAGAGGGATAAACAGTACAAGAGATTCTGTAGAACTAACAATGATAGTCACTGGTGTAGATATACACAAGCACGAAATATTTATTCACGGGCCCTGAAGAAGACTAGATATGAATACATACAGAGGAAGATCGATCAAAATCACAAAACAGCAGATAGTTATGATAAATTCTCAAACAGTTCAAGCCTGCACGTAGTGCTTCGAAAACCATAACTTTTAACGGTATAGAAGGGTACAAATTATATCTGAAAAGTTCAACAGTTATTTCATAAATAGTGTTCAACAGATCAATCAAAGCATTGAATTGGTAGGTGAACCTGTTGAAATAACACAACCGATGAATAACTATTGTAGACTTGATGAATTTCAACCAATCACTTTTGAACAATTGAAAAATATTTGTTTTAATTTGGGAAAATCGACTGGTATTGACAATGTAAACTCAAAAGTGATACAGGATTGCTTTCATGTTATCGGACACGATCTACTGGATTTGGTTAATGAATCGTTGTACACGGGGCACGTGCCAAAAGTGTGGAAAGAATCTCTGGTGGTTCCTATCCCCAAGGTTACTGGAATGAATGAAGCCGAGGAGTACCGTCCCACTAACATGCTGCACACGCTGAAAAAAATCTGGAACTTGTTGTTAAAGATCAGCTGATTAACTATTTGAACTCTAACTGTTTGCTAATACCGGAACAATCGGGATATCGTAAGGGTCACTCTTGTGAAACCGTTTTGAACCTAGTATTGGCAAAATGGAAGGAGAAAACTGTTCATTTCTTCTAATGCTACAGACGGAACTGGATGTCGAGGTGAGGCTCTCCCACCAACATCAGTAAGAACAAGTACTATAAAGCGTGAAACGCTCAGGTCGTCCTCTCATTTGGACTCCGGTCGTCAGGAGGAGCAGTCGGCAATGGAAGTAGACCTTTTGCGTGGAGTAAAGCATCAAACGCTCAGGTCACAGAGCCAGTTTTTAGGATAATTTGATTAGCTTTGAGCAATTTTCACAGTACAAAATTCGCAACAGTGTTTAATATTTGAGAATTACACAATTTGGCCCTTCTGAATGCCAGAAATTTTTCTCGTATGGCATTTTGATAACTTTTTCCACTGAAATATTTAAATCCGAAATGATTGACATCAAAATTCTGTATGCTGGTATTTAGAACAACAATTGTATACCTAAAAAATTATGCGAAATATTCCTCACGGCCCACTTTTCAACCACTTGTAGTTTGTAGTAGAACTTTCTGATGATTTGCTATATGAAATGCATAGCACCGACTCAGAAGCCATTAATGAAAAGTTCCTTTCAGAACCGCTATTATATCACAGACTAACAGACAGGACACTCAAATTAGATTCTTCGATTATTTTAACTGTCATTTCGAATATTCCTTTATTTGGGACAGTACTCACATGTGTCATGATGGCGCCACGTTACCCTATCAAAAACATCCTGTCTGTCATCTAGACTGTGTTTATTTTTTTCATTTACCAACAGAGTTGCCATTCATACAGAATTACCTGTAATGTATTGATATGTATTTGCATTTGTATGCGAATTTCATGAAGGATACAGATTTAATACATATTGCCAAAACTATATACAAAATTGTGCCTACCTCTCATCCTTCAACGCAATACAAAATCGAACCCGTTTAGTGGCAATATTTACTTGCTTCTGATCTGCCGCCACTTAATTTCGGGTGAAAATTACCAACACAATAAAAAATAGTCTAGATGAACAATGTTGAGAAAAATAAATGGTTACCTTCCAACATCGCTAAAAAGTTTAATATATTATTAACGTAATATAATAATTTACTGTGACGATTCATTTCCAAATATTATGATGAAATCAGGCATCCCTGCAAGCAGCTGATCGGTGTTGACAAACGAGGGGGAACCAACTAGTAAATTAACTTTTACATAACACAAGGGGTGTACCGATAGTAAATAGTTCGCGCAGTACAATATAGGTGGAACTAGTGCATCACGAAAAATTATTTTTATAGGAATTTACTCATACTGTCATGTCTGTTAGTCTGTGATTATATTATCATAAAGAACTATACTGGTTACTTCTTAATATTGAATTGTGTGTCAGAATGTTTAATGTAACTAATCTGTACTTTAGTTTAGAAGTAAAGTTCCAAATTCTAGTAGTGAAAAAGAGGAAAGCTTGCACAATTCACACAATCGATTAACTAATTGATATTCGAAACTATAAAGAAAGAGTGTCAGTTTTCTTCGTATCCACGACATCCAGTTATGTCTCTGACATTACACACTCGTACTTTTTAGATTTTTTATTTTTGCCTTTCTCACATAGAAAGGTTATGCAATCACTTGAAAAACCGACTAGTGAAAATTGGCCCGGAGGGCCAAGTGTCATATACCATTCGACTCAGTTCATCGAGCTGAGCAATGTCTGTGTGTGTGTGTGTGTGTGTGTGTGTGTATGTATGTGTGTGCGTGTGTGTGTATGTGTCAAATAATCTCACTAGGTTTTCTCGGAGATGGCTGAACCGATTTTGACAAACTAGGATTCAAATGAAAGGTCTTCCGGTCCCATACGGAATTCCTGAATTTCATCCGGATCCGACTTCCGGTTCCGGAATTATAGGGTAAAGTGTGTTCAATATTGTACACCGCCAATTAAACCGGCGAAACAAAAAACGTGAAAATTTTTCTAAACTGGTCTCTAAACTACACAAATCGATAGTCATTATCAGTAGCCAACTAAACAAACCGATTTCGGCTATCCTGGTTCCCGGTATCCGGTTCCGGAAGTACCAGAAATAGTGGTCATATATACCAAAATGGATCTCACTCACTTTTCTCAGCGATGGTGTGACCGATTTCCACAAACTTAGATTTAAATGAAAGGTCTTCCGGTCCCATACGGAATTCCTGAATTTCATCTGGATCCGACTTCCGGTTCCGGAATTATAGGGTAAAGTGTGTTCAATATTGTACACCGCCACTTAAACCAGCGAAACAAAAAACGTGAAAATTTTCCTAAACTGGTCTCAAAACTACACAAATCGATAGTCATTATCAGTAGGCAACTAAACAAACCGATTCCGGCTATCCTGGTTCCCGGTATCCGGTTCCGGAAGTACCAGAAATAGTGGTCATATATACCAAAATGGATCTCACTCACTTTTCTCAGCGATGGTGTGACCGATTTCCACAAACTTAGATTTAAATGAAAGGTCTTCCGGTCCCATACGGAATTCCTGAATTTCATCCGGATCCGGCTTCCGGTTCCGGAATTATAGGGTAAAGTGTGTTCAATATTGTACACCGCCACTTAAACCAGCGAAACAGAAAACGTGAAAATTTTCCTAAACTGGTCTCAAAACTACACAAATCGATAGTCATTATCAGTAGGCAACTAAACAAACCGATTTCGGCTATCCTGGTTCCCGGTATCCGGTTCCGGAAGTACCAGAAATAGTGGTCATATATACCAAAATGGATCTCACTCACTTTTCTCAGCGATGGTTTGACCGATTTCCACAAACTTAGATTCAAATGAAAGGTCTTCCGGTCCCATACGGAATTCCTGAATTTCATCTGGATCCGACTTCCGGTTCCGGAATTATAGGGTAAAGTGTGCTCAATATTGTACACCGCCACTTAAACCGGCGAAACAAAAAACGTGAAAATTTTTCTAAACTGGTCTCTAAACTACACAAATCGATAGTCATTATCAGTAGCCAACTAAACAAACCGATTCCGGCTATCCTGGTTCCCGGTATCCGGTTCCGGAAGTACCAGAAATAGTGGTCATATATACCAAAATGGATCTCACTCACTTTTCTCAGCGATGGTGTGACCGATTTCCACAAACTTAGATTTAAATGGAAGGTCTTCCGGTCCCATACGGAATTCCTGAATTTCATCTGGATCCGACTTCCGGTTCCGGAATTATAGGGTAAAGTGTGCTCAATATTGCACACCGCCAATTAAACCGGCGAAACAAAAAACGTGAAATCTTTCCTAAACTGGTCTCAAAACTACACAAATCGATAGTCATTATCAGTAGGCAACTAAACAAACCGATTTCGGCTATCCTGGTTCCCGGTATCCGGTTCCGGAAGTACCAGAAATAGTGGTCATATATACCAAAATGGATCTCACTCACTTTTCTCAGCGATGGTGTGACCGATTTCCACAAACTTAGATTTAAATGAAAGGTCTTCCGGTCCGATACGGAATTCCTGAATTTCATCTGGATCCGACTTCCGGTTCCGGAATTATAGGGTAAAGTGTGTTCAATATTGTACACCGCCACTTAAGCCGGCGAAACAAAAAACGTGAAAATTTTTCTAAACTGGTCTCTAAATTACACAAATCGATAGTCATTATCAGTAGGCAACTAAACAAACCGATTCCGGCTATCCTGGTTCCCGGTATCCGGTTCCGGAAGTACCAGAAATAGTGGTCATATATACCAAAATGGATCTCACTCACTTTTCTCAGCGATGGTTTGACCGATTTCCACAAACTTAGACTCAAATGAAAGGTCTTCCGGTCCCATACGGAATTCCTGAATTTCATCCGGATCCGATTTCCGGTTCCGGAATTATAGGGTAAAGTGTGTTAAATATTGTACACCGCCACTTAAACCGGCGAAACAAAAAACGTGAAATTTTTCCTAAACTGGTCTCAAAACTACACAAATCGATAGTCATTATCAGTAGGCAACTAAACAAACCGATTTCGGCTATCCTGGTTCCCGGTATCCGGTTCCGGAAGTACCAGAAATAGTGGTCATATATACCAAAATGGATCTCACTCACTTTTCTCAGCAATGGTTTGACCGATTTCCACAAACTTAGATTCAAATGAAAGATCTTCCGGTCCCATACGGAATTCCTGAATTTCATCCAGACCCGACTTCCGGTTCCGGAGTTATAGGGCAAAGTGTGTTCAATATTGTACACCGTCACTTAAACTGGCGAAACAAAACCTGGACTCTAATGCAATGTTTAATTCTGTTATACTAGTCAATGCACAAACAATCTCTTGGTTTCTTTCAAAAATCGAAGAGAAAAATTTTGAATAGAAAACCACAATATTATAAATGAGAAAGGCATCATTACACCACTAGGTGGATTAAAACAGGTTTTTTACGTATTACGAAGATTGTTTTGTCATGAATACGACTTACTTTATTATGGGGTGCCTTTTCAAAATTTACCCTCTGAGAGAATGATAAGTTTTTGATCGTGAATATCTCTTGTTGTGTCTAACAAATCAACATAATTTTTGCTACACGCCATCGGAAATATGATAACAATTTTATGATAAAATTATCAGTTGTGTGACATAATCTCAAATAATTCAAAATTAAACTTTTCTGAAATGTTTGGTATAATCGAGTATTAAAGGGGATAATGCATAAGGCGCGTTTGTCTTGCTCGTATTTTTAAAGCTCATAGCTCAGTGATATGTGAAAGGATTTATATAATTTATCTACCAATAGAATCGAAATTTTTCATTATAAACGTGTATAGCAAAAGCATTGAAGTATTTCAATAGTACACTATTGAAAAACCTGTCTGATTTGACCTATGTCAACACCAGCCAATCAGAACGCATTCTGAGGAAGAGAACAAAATATCTGCTGCTGTACAACAAATCGTTCGAGAAAAATGTTCCGAAAAGTGTTGAATATCGTAGTGAGTTCCTCAATTTGGTCCTTCTGAATGCTAGAAACGAATCCCTACAGCATATTGATATTTTCTTTCAATAAATTATGCAAATCCAAAATGAAATAATCGAACTTAAAATTCTGTATGCGGTTATTTTTAAAGCCGTTAGGACCGCCCATTAGTGAAAACGCTATCGCAGATGTATTTTATGTCGTTTGCAAAGCTAGTTTCGCTTCCGACAAGAGCGATTACGTCACAGCTGCCAGTCATTTGCATTAATGACAAAACAACGGTGGAGCGCATTACACAAAATCATCTGTTCTAATGGCTCAAAAGTTTTCTAAAGAACTATTAGAATTTCTTCTTTGCAAATCGAAGGTAAATATCCTCAGTTTAGTGCAAATCTAGAACAGCTTGGTTAGATTTGTGCAATTTTCGCTGTGTGAAATTCACAGTAATCGAGATCAAGTGAAGCCATCTTTGTTTTTACGAAAAATGTTCCAGAATTTAATGTCGTAGAGAATTACGCAATTTGCCCCTCCTGAATCCTAGAAACGAATCCCTATAGCATATTGATAGTTTCGTTCAATAAATTAGGCCTATTGTATCATTGATCAACCCAGCGAATTAATGTTTTCTTTATTGGAAGATTATAATCGGTCGTAAACGCTACACCTACACCAACCATATCAGTATCGCACCCACGTACAACAGTTCAGCCTGGAATTAGATGACGGAAGTTAGCGGCATCCATCGGAATTCGAATTCAACTCATCACTCTCCATCACGAACGCTTTCATAAAAGGTTCTTTTCAGAGCCACCATTATTTTATTATAAGAAAGGGTACTGGTTCTTTCATAATATTTGTGTTTCAGAATGTTAAATGTAACTAATCTGTACTTTAGTTTAAGTGAATCGTCTTAAATTCTGCATACAATTTCATACAATTGATCAATTAATTGATATTCGGAAGTGTTAAGGAACATGTCAGTTGTTTTCGTATTCACGACATCCAGTTATGTGTCTGACATTACCCACCCGCCTTTTTTTTTGTTTATATATATTATTGTGAGACGTATTAAGTTACTATGTTCGGTATGATGATGATGGATTTTTGAGCCTCGCGCGAGAAGCAGGTAGTGCCTATTTGGAAAGCGAACAGGACTGGCCGAAGAGTCTAAGCATCCAGTGCTAAGTTTGCTCTTGACCTTGAAGATATCGGGTTCGATTCCTGATGTGATCAAGGATCTTCCCGGGTTGGAAATTTTCTTGAATAACCCTCGATAGTAAATCCGAAATAATTGAATGTTATTTTGTGGTCAGTCGTTCTTTTGAAGAAAAATCTACCGTTTGTTTTTTGTTTACTGGTTTAGATATGTGCTATAGTATTAATTATCATTTAGATAACTCGTTCTGCTCACACCTTTGTAGGGGTATGAGGTGGAACCATCATCATCATCATCATCACATTTAAATATCTCGGGGTCTGATTCGACTCCAACGGCCTGGGGATGTCACATTAGGTATCTGAAACAAAAATGCCAGCAGAGAATCAACTTTCTTCGTACAATAACCGGATCATGGTGGAAGATTTGAATCAGGTTGTATCAAACAACGATATTGTCCGTGATGGAATACGGATGCTTCTGCTTCCGATCTGTGGCGAACACTCATTTCATCAAGCTGGAAAGAGTTCAGTATCGTTGGTTGCGTATTGCCTGGGGTTGCATGTAATCGACTCATACGATGAGCCTCGAAGTGCTGGCAGGTGTTCTTCCATTGAAAAACCAGTTCTGGGATCTCTCATATCGTTTGCTCATTCGATGCGACATTTTGAATCCTCTGGTGATTGAAAACTTCGAAAGGTTAGTTGAGCTTAATTCCCAAACCCGTTTTATGTCAATATATTTTGATTACATGGCTCAGAATATTAATCCTTCTTCGTTTGTCTCCAACCGAGCTCTTAGATACTTTCGATTCTGCTGTGTTTTTCGATACATCCGTGAAAGAAGAGATTAATGGAATTCCGGATCACGTACACCCTCAAGTGGCCCCTAATATCTTTCATAATAAATTTAGAACAGTCAACTGTGAAAGATATTTTATACTGACGAATCAAACATCCACAAGTCCACAGGCTTCGGTATCCTCAACCAAAACATCTCCGCTTCGTACAAACTCGAGATTATTGAAACCTTACAAAAGACCATTACTGCATCGTCACGGACAGTCTGAGCTAAATAGAGGCTCTCCGGACGATTAAGCCAGGAAAACATCCCCCATATTTCCTGGGGAAAATACGGGAACATTTGATAGCTTTATCTGGACCGTCTTATTCAATATCGTTAGTCTGGGTCCCTTCGCATTGTTTCATTCCGAGCAATGAAAAGGCTGATTCACTGGCTAAACAGAAAACTCTCGAAAGTTGGCAAACTTCATGGACGAATGTCGAACTGGGACGATGGCTACATTCAATTATTCCTAAGATATTGACGAAACCTTGGTTCAAGGGGATGAACGTGAGTCGTGATTTTATTCGCGTTATGTCACGGCTCATGTCAAATCACTATATATTCAACGCACATCTCCGGCGTATCGGGATCGTGGAGAACGGGCTCTGCACCTGTGGCGACGGTTATCAGGACATCGAGCATGTCGTGTGGTCTTGCGTAGTGTATCGCGACACCAGGTCGGAGCTACAGGAATCCCTCAGGGCCCGAGGTAGACCGCCTGAGGCTCCGGGTCGGGATGTGTTAGCGAGTCGGGATAGTTCATATATGCTTCTCATATAAGTCATTACCTGAAACACATCAATATACAAGTGTAATCTGTTACATCTTGCTTTGAAAGTTCCTTCTATTTCTCATCTGTCCACCATCTTCATCGAAACTAACACGATTTTTTTGCTGTCACTAACCTTTCCGCTTCCCCCCTCCCCATCTTTTCAACATCTCGATGTCAACTAATTAGATCTCTATCGTCCTTAGTCATTTCATTCCCATATCCCCTTTACATTCCGTTCTCCGCAATATTTACTTCTCCACGAAGACCTTCGTAATCTTCGAATCCATTAACCAAGACTCGAGATACTCTTCGTTCGATTTGAAATGAAACTATTACATCTGGAAGAAGAGTAGAAAGCTCAGTATGGAATGCTTTGAAGTCAGAGATCATCACCGTCACTGGAGGCTTAGAGTGTTGTTTCTTCCCAGAACGACAAGTGCCCATTTTTAAAATTTTAGAAGAATTTTCATCTATGTCGCTACATAGGATCAACGGATATAGGATCGTCATTTTTAATGTCAATGTTAGAAAAATGTGGAGTAACGGATTGGGATTTCTTCCGTATTGTATTATTTTAAACCTCAGGTTTGCTGCCTTTTCGGTTGGACGCAGGTATTGAAGAATATAAATTAACTAGGCTAAATTAATATCAGAATAGACATGTAGTTTGCTTAAGTCTTGATAAATACTGATTTTGTGGTAGCCTTAATAACGAGTAATTAATTGCTTAGTCTTGAAAAGACTGATTATATTAGAATATCACTCTTTGTATAGCCTTAAGAAAGACTGACTAATTGTTAGTCTTCAATAAACAATAAAAGGCGGGTGAGTAATGTCAGAGACATAACTGGATGTCGTGAATACGAAAAAACTGACACGCTCCCATCACTTTTCCGAATATCAGTTAGTTGATTGATTGTATGAATTGTGCAAGCTTTCCTCTTTTTCACTAATAGAATTTGAAGCGATACACCTACATTAAAGTACAGTTTAGTTACATTAAACAGCTACTATTCTACAACTATATATTCCAAACTTGAAACAATTCCTTTTTAATTTGCTAATATAGGAAGCTAGGTACGACAAATTTGTAGTTTATTTTTATTGAAGCTATGAAGTTCGAATATATCTGATTCTTCTCGAAATTTCAGTACGAGACAATTGCAATGGCCTGGTCTGAAATGTATCTACGATCTTCGGTATGCAAGAGTGATTCTAATAATAATAATGATAGTAATAATAATAATACAGATTAACCTGTATATATGGCAACCCTGTTTCGCATGGCATATTTTCACACGACCCCATACTAGTATAAAGATGTGTTCAACATCATCATTTTCGCTTTCGCATTGCCGTTCGTAATTGAATGTGTTAGTGACGGTACAAATCTGCTTTTCTACCTGTCTTCGGAGCCATCGTTCTGACGGTGTCTCGTACGTACAGAGTAGCTGCTTTAACTTAAATGACGCTATTTCTCACATCACATTTCCTTTTATACGTGCTAGTGGTAGCACGGTAGGACGTCCCCTTTGTTAGAATTCCTTTCCTATACGCAGAACGGGAAACAGTGAAACGATATAAAAGAGAGAGTTAGCAGAGCGGCAGCCAGTAATACTGAATGGGTCGTCGAGCTGTGGAGGAACAATTAAGGGCAAGGCAAAGTCCCGCTCAAACCGTGCTGGTCTGAAGTGCCCAGTTGGCGGCAGAATCCATCGTTTGCCTCGGAAGGGGAACTACGCCGAGCGTGTCAGTGCTGGTGCATCGGTCTATCTGGCGGCAGTGATGGAGTACTTGGTTGCCGAAGTGTTGGAGTTGACCGGTAACGCTGCCCATGACAACGAAAACGAAAATCATCCCTCGTCATCTGCAGCTGGCCATCCGTTGAAAACCCCGTCCTTTTCAGGATGACCACATCACTGTGATAAAGAAATATTTAGAATTGCTTTAAGTTTAGCCAGTTCTGATACGCCTGGAAAGTAGAATGCGCAAATCAAGTGGAAACATTTGTTCTAACAATTTTTGTTTTCGGCCGCATACTAAAGTACTCGCGACAAAAATACATATTGATCTGTGGCAACTCTGTTTCGCACGGCATATTTGTAAACTAGTATAAAGATGTGTTCAAAATCATCACTTTCGCTTTCGCATTGCCGTTCGTAATTGAATGTGTTAGTGACGGTGCAAATTATTTTAACTCCCATCTTGATGAATCTTTTGGTAGGAAATATTGAGATCTGAGATGGTTCTCGTGTGTGTCTTGTTTCGGCAATGGGCCTTGCTGGACTTTTTGGCTGCCTTTTTCGGTTTCATTGTGCTGACGGTGTCTCGTGCATTCATATCGGGAAACAATAAGACGACAGGTCCTCGATGTTGCTGTCGTGTGTCTTGTTTCGGGAAGAGTTGCTCAGCAAATGATAGGAAAAGTGAATCATTCAACTTTTATATGGATGCTCTTGTATAGATACAGACATCTCGCGTTCTGATTGGCTGGTGCTGTCATGGGTTAAATCAAACAGGTTTTTCAATAGTGTACTATTGAAAAACTTCAATATTGTTGTAATACACGTTCAAGTTGAATATTTTCGATTCTATTGGTAGTTAGATTATATAAATCCTTCTACAGATCACTGAGCTATGAGCTTTCACAATACGAGAAAGGCAAACGCGCCATATGAATTATCCTCTTTGATACTCGTTTATACCAAACATTTCAGAAAAGTTTAATTGTGAACTATTTAAGAATATGTCACACAACTGAAAGTTTTATCATAAAATTGTGATCATATTTCCGATGGCATGTAGCAAGAATTATGTTGATTCGTTAGATATAACAGGAGATATTCACGATCAAAAACTTATCACTCTCTCAGAGGGTAAATTTTGAAAAGGCGCCCCATAGTAAAGTAAGTCGTATTCACGACAAAAAAGACTGCAAGTGATTCAGGTAGCCTCGAAAAAGACTGAAACCTTGAATCAATGAAACTCTAGGTAGCCAGAAAAATTTTCCAGGAGAAAAGCGTGCGTGCAAACGACTGTTCAACACCGACTAATTTGATCATAAATTGGTGAACATATTTCTGATGGTATGGAGCAAAAATTATGTTGCTGCGTTAATTTACAACAATAGCTAATCACGATTATGTTCTGCCCATTCTTGAACAGAGTGAATTTTGAAAATACGCCCCATGGTAAATTAAGACGTATTCACGTCAAAAAAAAGGCGGATGGGCAATGTCAGAGACATAACAGGATGTCGTGAATACGAAAAAACTGGCACGCTCCCATCACTTTTCCGAATATCAGTTAGTTGATTGATTGTATGAATTGTGCAAGCTTTCCCCTTTTTCACTAATAGAGTTTGAAGCGATGCACCTAAATAAAAGTACATATTAGTTACATTAAACAACTACTATTCTACAACTATATATTCCAAACTTGAAACAATTCCTTTTTAATTTGCTAAAATAGGAGACTAGGTACGACAAATTTGTAGTTTATTTTTATTGAAGCTATGAAGTTCGAAGATATCTGATTCTTTTCGAAAATTCAGTACGAGACAATTGCAATGGCCTGGTCTGAAATGTATCGACGATCTTCGGTATGCAAGAGTCATTTTAATAATAATAATGATAGTAATAATAATAATGATAATAATAATGATAATAATAATAATAATAATAATAATAATAATAATAAAACCTGTTTTAATCCACCTAGTGGTGTAATGATGCCCTTCTCATGTACATATAATTCGTGGTATTCTATTCGGTGTACAATATTGAACACACTTTACCCTATAATTCCGGAACCGGAAGTAGGATCCGGATGAAATTCAGAAATTCCGGACCGGAAGACCTTTCATTTGTATCTAAGTTTGTGGAAATCGGTCAAACCATCGCTGAGAAAAGTGAGTGAGACCTATTTTGGTATATATGACCACTATTTCCGGTACTTCCGGAACCGGATACCGGGAACCTGAATAGCCAAAATCGGTTTGTTTAGTTGCCTACTGATCATGACTATCGATTTGGGTAATTTTGAGACCAGTTTAGAGAATTTTCTACTTTTTTTGTTTCGCCGGTTTATGTGACGGTGTACAATATTGAACACACTTTACCCTATAATTCCGGAACCATAAATCAGATCCGGATGAAATTCAGGAATTCCGTATGGGACCACGAGACCTTTCATTTGAATCTAAGATTGTCAAGTTCAGTTCAGTCATCTCCGAGAAAACCTAGTGAGATTATTTGACACATACACACACAGACATTACTCAACAGTTGCTCAGAAAATGGTAGGAAAGCGACAAAATTCAATTAGTTCTTAATGATGATCTTTAGCACTGAAAAGTGCTTTGAATTGTCTGAAAAGTGCTTTGAATGGGCCTTGCTGGACTTTATGGCTGCCTTTCTACCGGTTTTCGGTGCCATCGTCCTTACGGTGTCTCGTGCGTTCAGAGTAGCTGCTTTAACTTAAATGACGCTATTTCTCACATGACATTTCGTTTTATACCTGCTACTGGCAGCGGTGTACGGACAGACCCTTTGTCAAAATTCCTTTTCCTGTTCACACAACGGTAAACAATGAGACGACGTAAATAATACTGAATTGACTGTCTAGCTGTAGACAGCATCTCATGGAATTTTTACGAAGAAACAGGTACACAAGAGGAACAGCAGCTGCAGCTGGCCATCCGTAACGACGAGGAGTTGAACAAAAACCCCGTCCTTTTCAGGACGACCACATCACTGTTATAAATTAATATTGAGGATTGCTTTAAGTTTAGCCACTTCTGATACACCTGGAAAGTAGAATGCGTAGATCAAGTGGAAACCTTTGTTCTAACAATTTGTTCATTTTTGTTTTCGGCCGCATACTAAAGTATTCACGACAAAAATCCCTAACTCTGTTTCGCACGGCATATTTGTATACTAGTATAAAGATGTGTTCAACATCATCACTTCCACTTTCGCATTGCCGTTCGTAATTGAATGTGTTAGTGACGGTACAAATCTGCCTTTCTACCGGTTTTCGGTGCAATCGTGCTGACGGTGTCTCGTACGTTCAGAGTAGCTGCTTTAACTTAAATGACGCTATTTCTCACATCACATTTCATTTTATACCTGCTACTGGCAGCGGTGTACGGACAGCCCCTTTGCCAAAATTCCTTTTCCTGTTGGCAGAACGGGAAACAGTGAGATGACATGTCCTCGATGTTGCTCTCGTGTGTGTCTTGTTTCGGGAACAGTTGCTCAGCAAATGGCAGGGAATTTATTTTTTGCATAAATATCTGTTTATTAATCTTATTTTTGTGTATTACATCAACATTTCACAATACAAGTGTTTTGATTCTTTGGCCTTTCATCTTTGTTGTTCATACGATTCGTTATTAATAAAAGGTGTTTTAGTTACTCTTGTTTTACATACTAATGTTTAATCATAATATTTATTTTAATTATTTAAAAAATATCTACCTACTTATAACTATCCCTAACCTAATACGTACAAATTTTGAATTATTTGTATTTCAGAGATTGAGCACCTCTCTTCAAATTTCGTGCAGTATTGTTCGAATTTTTGTTATAGTGTATCCAGGGTGGCCATCTCATGTACTTCACTAGTCCTTGTCCAAGATGGTAGAATTGTGAATCATTTTTCAGATCTTACTTTGAATGCGCTGAAGCCTAAGTTTGTGTGTTCGTGCACAGCTCCGCCAAACAGGGACTGCGTCTTCAATTGCGGGGTAGATGATTTGTTTATAGACAGCCATCTGGTTCTTCAGGCACAGTTTAAATGTTCTACAAATCAGCGGATACAGAGACCTAATGAGTATGCTGCATTTTTGAACGATTTTGTCAACATGTGACCTGAATATCAGATGTCTGTCAAAGGTGAGTCCTAGATAGATAACTTCGTCGGACCATTGGATGACCTCATCACCGAATCGTATTCGGCATTCGTCTGATGGAACAAGTTTTGGAGATCTTGAATGTGGAAACAAGATGACCTGAGTTTTTGCTGCATTGATCACAATTTTTCAGCTTGTAAAATATTGTTAGATCGTCCAGACCTGTCTGTAGTTTATTCTTCAGAGCATTAATGTAAAGAATGGCAGTATCATCAGCAAATTGTGACAGAACACCACCACCCGGAAGAGATGGGGTGTCTGATGTAAAAATGTTGTATGGGATGGAACCTAGGATACTTCCTTGGGGTACACTAGCAGGAATAGTAAAACTTTCTGAAAGTGCATTATTCAGTGAAACCTGGAATGCTCTATCTGCAAGACAATTTTTGATAATTTTAATAAGATACATGGGAAAATTATACCGATGCAGTTTAAACACCAGGCCATCGTGCCACACATTATCGAATGCCTTTTCAATGACACTGATTTGTTTTGCTGGATGACGTTTTTAACCCTTGTGAGTTAGTGGATGGTGGATCTTCCTTTCCGTAACCCAAACTGTTCTTTCAGAAATATATCCTGTTCATCTGCGAAAGCAAGAATTCGCCTTTGTATTGACTTTTCAAACAGCTTGGATAGGGCAGAGATTAAGCTGAGGGGCCGATAGCTCTTGGAAAAGGAAGGACTGGGATAACTTTAGCTAGCTTCCACTTTGAAGGGAAGTAACCAAGCTCCCAGGACCTGTTAAAAATTTTAGCTAAGAAGACAAATGAGCGAATACCCAAATGTTTCAGCTCAATGTTAAATGTGTTGTCGAAGCCGGGGGCCTTCATATTTTTGGATTTTTTCACAATAGCAATCAGCTCATTCGCAGTGACTTTACTTTCCTCAGGAACCAAGCTGTCTGATTGGTCAACCTCAGCTACGCTATCAGCAACGGCTCTTTCATGTGGACTAACAATGTTGAGTCCTAAGTTGTGAGAACACAACAACTGCTGGGTTAGCGCATTTGTCTTCTCTACTGATGTGATTAAAGGTATTCCTTCAGCTGCGTCCAGGGGTGACATCAGAGGAGAAATAGGCTTCGGATTTTTCTTATGTACCTTCGTTAAGGACCAGAAGGGCTTTGAATGTGAGAGAATTTCTCGAAGCTTTTGCTGGAAGTTCCTGTTGCGAAGCTCAGATATCCTCTCCTGGATTATCCTAGTTAAGTCTTCTTATCTAGGATGCCAGTTCGTTGATACTGTCTCCGGTAGATATTTCGAAGTCGAATGAGTTTCTTGGTGACAATGTCAAATTGAAGAGAGGAAATCGGCATATGTTGTACTTGGACCGTCCTATCACGAGCGACTGTGATTGAATGCTGGAAGGAAGATAGGGCCGCAAGCTTAGCAAATCAAAAGAGCTGTGTCAGGAAGCAGAGGCCAGTCCCTGGAGGGACGCCTACCAAATCGTGAAACATAAATGTATTCGCCAGTAGATATATACCCGCGGACGAAGTGATGAATGAGACATTCAAAGAAGTAGAGGTATCGGTTACGATGGGCTTGATCAAGAGTTGGATGCATGGAGTCAAGCTACAGATAGCCCACCAAGAAAGGGAGGTGTTGTTAGCCAATAACTATCTTCAGCGGACTGAGTTCAATATCGGATGACATGCAATGAAGCGTGCTTTGCAGCTGCTGGGAAAACGACAACCGGTTGAAATTATACTGTCATGTTGACTCTACCTGTGGAAATTCCGCAAATAAGGGAAACGTTGTCGTGAGAACTACGGGATATTCCTCGTTTCATCTCACCGTAAATGTGCTAATAAATAAACTAATTTTGCAGGGAAAATTTATGTAAATCAGACTTTTCGAGAACTTACCCTTAAAAAGTTTATAGGCCGTTAGAAATGTGTTAATTGACAAACTATATTACAACACTTGATACAACCACGTGACATGAACAACTCAGGAAAACAGAGCTTTAAATTTATTTTCTTGCAATATATCTAATCAGTTTTTATATTATTTATTCATTTCTCAAGCAATCGTAAGAAACTAAGAGAATCCGTGTTTATAAACTTTCGAAAGCTACTAGTTGAAGATAAAATCATCAAATCAATGCCAAATAATGAAGTGAACTGAAACTAAGCTGGAATAAACTAAATATCGAATAAGAAGACTAAATATACTCAACTATATATTTTTTCTTCTCATCTGTATTAAAAGTGCATAACTGAACAGCGAAAAGATCTACTTTTTCTATCAATTCAATAAGGATTATTTCTCATTCGCACTCTACCTCGATTGCTGTGCACTATTGAATTATAAGATGGAACATAGAGAGCAGCCTTTGCTCGTCCATGGTCCTCAGCTACCCGTACATTCAGTGGTTGAGTTCCGCCTTGTGGTATTACATTATTCAAAGCCGATATTGCTTCCTGTGCTTCTTCCCGTTTGTTAAACCTTGAAAAACGATCTTATATCAAATGATATGTTTATACATGTGATCATTAGATACCAACCTAACGAATGCAACTCCTCTCGGGTACCCCGTAAGTTTGTCTCGAAGGATGTTTTTCTGCACTATCGTACCATACTTACCAAAAATAATGTCCAATTGCTCATCGGTTACGGTTCGTGGAAGATTGGTGATATAGAGATTTGTTTCTTTGATTTCTTCGCTTTGTGGTCTAGCATATGAAACCTTTATACGTTTGTTGCGAATTGTGTACCCATTTAAGCATCTAATAGCCCTTTGAGCTGCCTCCTCGGTTAAAAAGTTGATGAAACCGAATCCATAACTGTAACCAGTCTAGAAGAGATGAAAGTATTTTCCAATAATAATGCTTTGGTAGTAAGATAAACGTGTCACTGAATCAAGACTAACTAAGATAAGGCGTTGACAACAAACTCATTAAGCAAATACTAATGTCGATATTAATAATAATTTAGTAATTAATATTAACATCGAGTGTATATTATACGCAACGAGTTAGCCTTCAATTTGATGAGTGTAATGATTTCCCGTAAAAAATAAACCATTTACAGCATAAACAATTGAAAAAAATAAATCATTTACAGCATAAACAATTGATTCACAATTAGATCTATGGGTTACACTACATTTTATTGTCTCTTAACAAGATTTTTTCGTTTCCAACGATTACATATATTGTTTTTACGATTCACAATTGAATTTATGGTACACGTGGTGTTTCAAACAATATGCAAACTGCACATTTGATTGTTTTCCAAGAAAACATGTATGAGAAAATTATATGGTTTGAATTGTTACGATACTTAACAACCTATACATTCTTTTTTTTTCCTTTATGGGCTACTCTGGCCGAGGGGGGTGGTTACAACGATTCACACTTTCCATACCAGACGAACTAGGCTATGGTGCCCAAATGAACACTAGTAACGAAGGAAGAAACCCTATCATTGATAGGTTCCCTCCAGCATGTAACCCAAGCGACAGATTCCTTTACGGTTATCAATTTGCAACGAAAGATACGAATATCTTCTATTGCAAGTTCACCAGAGAGTTTATCACTTGGGCAGGAAGTGTGTGCTTCACCCTGTAACCAGTCAATCATTGAATCGTGCGTCTGTATCGAATTAGTATTTTGTCATCCTACCAACGGCTTCTGCGTCTTAAATGTCCTCGTCGATGGAACTTTGGAAAATTTCGCATTGTATCCGCTTCGGTCTTGGCCCTGCTTTCCTATATAGTCTTTTATGTCTGAAGCGGTACTTACGATTATTACTTTAAAGTTCCTAAATCAATGTAGGTATGCTTGGTCTACTTACACTATCCAATCTAATCTATTCTGATTGTTTCTATCTTTGTCAATGTTACGTTACGTTGCATTGCTTTTTTACTATGCGGGAGAAACCTGTTAATATCTCAAACTAATAGATTATCAAGAATAAAGGAATAATAATAATAATAATAATAATAATGATAATAATAATAATAATAATAATAATAATAATAATAATAATAATAATAATAATAATAACAATAATAATAACAATAACAGTAATAATAATAACAATAGTAATAATAATAAATGTGATAGTAAACATCGTAGTGCATTTTACCTACCAAAAGTTAGGTTATTACATAAAATACTTATTTTTCTTCATTTTCCTGGGACGTTCTAGGGGTTTTCTTCCTCGCACTTCTTTGGTCTTAAATCTTCGATGATAATTTTTATTTCAACAGTCTTGTTACTCGTCATGAAAATAAAATAAGATCAGGTGTTAGTGAGCTTGTTAAATTATATAATGTAAGTATGCCCATTTAACACTAGATTGCCCAGGAAAGTCACAATATGTACACAATGGAAGGATTGCTTGAAATTCTGTGATCGTTTTTTATTCTTTATTTAACGATATATGCACTAAGGCACACTGCACTAACTTTTATTTATTCTATCACAGTTTTTTGTATTGATTTTCTCTCTTCCAATCATTATGACTGCTTTTGAGCAATTTAGGTCTATACTAAGTTCTGGGCCTTCTAATGTTGAGCACGCATCCAGGAAACAAGAACTACATGTATTTCGTGAAGAAATACTAGGTGTGATTGGATGAAATGGTCCACGTGAACCGTTCTCTTCCAGAAACACACATCTCACACTCTCAGTTAGAAGGTGACATCTGTGTCAAAGTTGGAGAAATCTAAGTACATTCAAACCTTTCCCAATTTAAGAGTGTATTTACACCTGCTCAATCTGTTTCGCCGTCTTTGCAATTGTAAACATTACCGATACCGAACCGGATCGGAAAGGTTTGAAAGTTCCTAAACGGTTCATAAGATATCAATTTACTCAGTCACGTACCCAGAGGGGGGGCCCGAGGGGCCCTGGCTCCTCCCGAAATCAAAAACATATAATTACTTAGAACGTCTCAGACATGTGTTACAGAAATAACAAGACAGTAAACGTAAAGTAATGTGGAAAAGTTTGAAGTGTATGTTAAAAACAAGGCACACCGAGAATTAGGTACATAAGCAATCTTCAGTAACATTATTTTTTAATCTTTGGGCCCCTCCCGAAATGAAATTCTGGGTACGGGCCTGAATTTACTCCTATTCCTGATAACAATAGTCCTCCTTTTTGAATTAAATTCACCAGTTGAGGACGACTATCATATATATTAATATTCATTCCAACTAGATCAAGATAATTCAAATTGGTGACAAATTCCAGGCATAAGAATGCTTGAAACCACCTAATGACGTATTGTCAATTTCAAGCAGTATTAGTCCTGTCCACTCCGTGATCGATCCAGATAACATAATAATTTCCATATTTTTACATTTATAAGCGAACGACCGAGCTCGGTATGGTCCGACTTTGTCAATATCGAAGCATAATTTGACTCCCACCCCCATCCGCCAAAGGGGGGTACGCACCGTGTACCTCATCATCCAAAGCCTAGGGATACTTAACAACCTATACATTCTACAGTAAAACCTCTCCTTAATCCACCTAGTGGTGTGATAATGCCTTTCTCTTCCTTCATAACAGTCTCATGAAAATATTTTTTGTCCCTTTATTAAATAATTTCAGACACTAATTTTGACACCAATTGATTCAGATTGATTCGAGTAGTTCACAAAAGCATGCTTCAGTGTTTATGTCACACAGTCGGCATCATTTTTCCAACCTAGTGCTTGACATTTGCGTTGCCTATTTATATGGGAAGAGTGATGCTAATCTAAAAACCCTTATTAATCCACATAGTGGTGTAATAATGCCTTTCTCTTCCTTCATAATAGTCTCATGAAAATATTTCTATCCTTTTATTAAAAAAATTCGGACACTAATTTTGACACCAATTGATTCAGATTGATTGATTCGAGTAGGTCACAAAAGCATGCTTCAGTGTTTATGTCACATAGCCCGTATCATTTTTCCAACCTAGTGCTTGACATTTGCGTTGCCTATTTGTATGAGAAGAGTGATGCTAATCCAAAAAACCCTTCTTAGTCCACTTAGCCACTTAGTGGAATTTTCATATATCTTGAAAAATCACCATAGGTACATGAAATTTTCTATATCAAAAAAATTTGATGCCAAAAGTCTTAGAATTGCATGAAACGTCGAGATTTAGTGTCATCTCGAAAAAAAATATTTATTTTTGGAAAAATCGATTTTCTGAGACTCAAAATCAAATCCCAGAAAGTCGATTTTTTCAAAATAATTTTTTTAGAGATGCCACTAAATCTCGACGTTTCATGCAATTCTAAGACGTCAAAAAAATTCCGATTTCGGAAAACGGAAAGTTGTGCATAAACTTTCGATGCAACAAGAGAAGCCAAGCTTAATTCATGAGGCTATAGATGCCCAAGAAATATTGCTTACGACTATAAAAAATGAATTGATTTCAATAAACAAAAATAGCAGCTTGACCGGCAGTGTTGTTGCCATTAAAAACCATGTCACCTCATTGTTCGATACAGCAATGGCAACAATGAAGGAAAACGTGTACAATGACTTAAAAAAACTGACTTCCTAATTATCATCTGAGTTACGTGATATGAATAACGAGCTAAACCATATCAACCAGCTATCTCTTGATACTGCGGCCAGCTGCACCATGAGCCAACTCCAATATATATTTGATCAAGTTGCATGCTTAGGACTCAACCAAATTAATCACGTTAAAAATCAGCAAAACTGTTACTTAGATTTTTTAATAACAAATTCACAAGAAGACTTCTGTCTTACCGAATCTCTAACCCCCTTATGGAAAAATGAAAGATTTCACACTGCAATTGAGTTGTCCATATTTGTTCATGAGTATAATAGACCCGATGAATATGAGTATGACGAGGTCTTTCAGTATGACTTGTCAAATTATGATAATATAAAGTTAAAATTAAATAACATTGATTGGCAAACCATTTTCAGGGAGTCTAATGTTGAAACTTCTGTGGAAATGTTTTATAAGATTTTATTTAATACTATTAATGATCAGGTACCTTTTAAGAGAATCAGACGACGACTTAACTATAAATATAAATATGGTATAATGATAACATTAAAAATCTAAAAAATCGAAAACAGAAGGCCCATAGAAAATATAAAAGAGACAGTAGTAGCGTCAACTTAGGAACTTATTTACAATCTTGTGATCAATTGAATCTGGCAATTGAAATCGTTTCCGAGGAGTACTATTCAAAAACGGAGAGTGAAATCAAATCTTGCCCGAAGAATTTCTTCAGTTACGTAAAACAAAAACTGAAATCTAATAATTTTCCCTCAAAAATGTTTTTCAAGAGTAAGACCGCTGATAACTCGAAAGATATTTGTACACTATTTGAAAATTACTTCCAAGAAACCTATACTATGTTTTCCGAAGAGGATCGAGACCGTGAATATTTTAATTTCTTCCCTGAACATGCTTGTGACACTAATATTCATCACATTAGTGTCCAAGATATTATGCAAGCGCTCAATAAATTAGATTTTTCTAAAGGTCCTGGACCTGATGGAATATGGACCTCCCATATTCATGAAAAAACTATCGTTAGAACTATCCAAACCCTTCTTTTGGCTTTTTAATAAATCACTCATGACCGGTATTTTTCCTAAAATATGGAAAGACTCTTATTTGGTACCGATTTACACAAGTGCAATTATCTCCTGCATTCCTAAACTTTTTTGAAGCGATAATCAATGAAAAAATGTTTTATCAAGTTAAAAATAGAATCACTAATATCATAAATGAAATAAACATAGATTTCCCAGTGTAATAGTAATGTAGTTGAACAACCCGTGACAGCAAAAGCACCGTCTGGTGGAGAATGGGTGCGTAAATGTGCCCGCAAATATTGTTCAACATTTATAGCATTCCCTGCTCTTTTTAATAGCAAATGGCATTGTCATGGACACAGATATGATTTGTTTTGTTTCTCTTCAGAATGTAAATACGAATGGAACGATTGATCAAAGAATGGTGACCGCAGTCTCAGTGCTAAGCTTGTAATAATTTCTCTACGCTTGTGGAAAGGGAAAGTAATCAGCTGGAAAATACAATTACAATTTAAACTAAAATAGATATGATATGATATTAATTGCAATACCATAGAGTGCTTTTCGGGAAGATTTGACTTGATCTAATTGAGAAGCCCTCTTCTCAATAAGTTCAAGGTACAACATTTCGTAGTCTAATTATTCTTCTGTATTGACAGCCAAATAAAATTTTTTTATGTGATAAGCCAGTTATTGTATTTCAATTTTGTTTGCTTCGTGATTATATTGCACTTCAAATCAACTCTCAATCATTTGTTATAAGTTATTAAAAGATTTATAATTCTATTTTCTGTGTGATTTTGAAGAAACATCACAAGTAACAAATTTCTAGTCTAATGAAAATATTGTTATAACAGCTTTTTTTAAATTTACGAGGGTGTGAAAATTTATCCAAGGGTGGTTAATTTATAATTCAATTCCAAGAGCTGTTGAGCCATGAACACGTATCGTGTAGGTGTCGTGATCGTTTTTAATTGAACTTATTGTTAAATTCTCGGTGTTTCTTTTACCGTGTAATTCTATTTCATCTTCTGATTCATGATTCTGATCGTTCTGATTTCCTGAATCATCCAAACAATTTCACCTGCTATTTCCAACTCACATCTATCGGTCACAATGCTTTCTGTTTCCATCACCTCTTCTGAAGAAAGGCTTTCGGTTGATAAATTTTCTTCGTATGGAGGGGTTGAATTTTCTCGTATGAAGGGGAGGGCAGATTTCTTCAATGTATCATTAGTATAAAATTATTGAAAAATGATATACTTCAATTTTAATCTCGTGTTCTCACCCTTGGCTTCTATTGAGATAATTTTTGAAATCATTTTCAGTAAAGTGAGCGGAACACACATAGTCCTCATTCGTGAACTGGGAGACTCCACATAACTTTTTCCATGCCTCTATATTGCGTGTCCTTTAGACCCAAAATTTTATTAACATGAAATCCTATAGATAAACATTACCTTACTCGTTCTTTATCAGCACTTTAAAAAACGAAATTCGCGACGGCCCAGTTGAAATATCCCCACAATTTCGCACAGCACATCTTCGGTAGACAATTTTGGAAAATCGACACCCGACGTATTTTTTGTTGATTACAATTTGTCAGATTGTCATAGCTATAATCATAGTAGACGCATGGATATGTAAGACTTAAGGCAAAGAATGCGCACGGTGCATCATTATTAACGCACCCATTTGCCGCCTTCAGAAAATGATTGCGCTGATTCAGTGTCATCAGCACTTCCTCATTATGAGGCCTCTAGGTTTATTTTCTTTATGCTAATATGCAGCATGGATTTTTTAAGGGTCGCTCGACTAATACAAATTCACTGGCTGCTATGGATAAGGGTAATTAGGGGCTGTCCATAAAAGACGTCACGCCGCAAGGGGGAGGGGGGTGTTTCATAAAACGTGACCTTTTGTGACAGGGGGAAAGGGGGGAGGTTTTCGGAATGTGACGTCCAATATTTTCAATGAGCGCATTTTTGAAATACCTAATTATATTACTGCTTTGCCCTATTTCCTGAAAAAATCTCCACAATAAACGTTCTCATAACATAGGGAAATGTGTATTTGTTGATGTAAAAGCTTCTTCTTGTAAATTCGGAAATGAATGATGCAGGAAATCATTTCTGTTGTGATCAGCAAAAGTACACGGAGGAGCGAGTAAATTAGCGAAATTAATAAATTTTACCTGATATGAGTGAAAAAGAAAATGATGCCTTCAAACGATTTAACTTAAGTTATGCACTGACGATTTTTCAGTAATTTGATTTTCTAGCCTTGATAATAGTATATTATAAGAATTTCTCTTATCTTATTCTGATGCAGTTTGTTTAATTGTACTCCATTTGATCAACGATTTCAGACGTAGATCATGTCATGTCTTATCTTGATCATATGTGATTTTCCTCCACCAACATCAAAGCTTATCGAATCATCCAATGATTGAACTGATTTAAAATTCACTGATCAACTGATCTTGAAAAAAATCTTCGGCAGTTGAGGTGTTGGTCTCAGTTCTCGTTTTGATGAGGTGTTGGTCTCAGAGATAGCTGACACCCTAAGGAACGTGTTGGACTTATTATTCACGAATATTTGGATATGAGAAAGCTTTGTGCAAAATGGGTGCCGCGTGAGCTCACAATCGATCAAAAACAACAACGAATTGATCATTCGTATCCGAGCAGTCGTCCGCGATACACTTGTTTTTTTTTCTGCTCCGTATCAGGACGGTATTAATTACAAAATCTCGAGTGCGAAGGTGTTTCCCTAGCAAGGGCTAGCGGAAACATTTCTGTTGTGAGATCTTTCTTAGATCTAATAAGTGATCGGCAGTGATACACACCGGCAGTGATACACACCGGCAGCAGACAGTTGTGTGCTTCAGCGTTTCTACCTGTCGCTTGAATAGCATCGGCACCAGCAGTGGTTGATTCATCAAGGTCACGCGAGGGAAACAATCGAAGCGAACTCATCTATCGGCTCAACAAACCATACCGGTGAAGTAGTTTTTTCCTTATTTTTATCTTTCTATTTCTTACTACCCTATCTATTTGCTCTATTTATCTTGTTGTTGTGGGAGATATGTCTTCCGATGGGGGGAACCCCGGGGAAGATGATGATGTACCTGAAGAGGTGGAACATTTAGATGAATACTCTTATGGTGACACATCTTACATGGATATCCCCGCAACCCCTTTGGAAAAACCACCCCTCCGTCGGAAGGTCTATCAGGATGACGGATCGGTTGGCCCGTGGGTGGTATACTTCCGGCCCATAGCTAAATCTCTTAGAGTCCTTAATATAGCTCGAGATCTGTATAAGTACTACTCGGCAGTGAAACACATTGACAAGGTGTCACCAAATAGACTGCGCGTCGTCGTGACTGATCTGAAACAAGCAAACGATATTGCTAGCAATGAGATCTTCACGAGGGAGTATCGCGTCTACGTACCTTCTCGGATGGTGGAGATCGACGGTGTGGTTCGCGAGGAGAGTTTAACGGTTGAAGATCTTATGAAGGATGGGATTGGCCGCTTCAAGAATGCCGATCTTCAACCAGTGAAGATATTGGAGTGCAAGCAATTGCACTCTAAATCGGCACAAGATGGGAAGTACTACCCATCAGACTCTTTTCGTGTGACCTTCGCCGGTTCTGCACTTCCGAATTACGTTTTAGTGGGAGGGGTTCGTCTACCTGTCCGGTTGTATGTACCGAGGGTAATGCACTGTTCGAACTGCAAAAAGATGGGACATACGGCACCATACTGTTGTAACAAACCACGGTGTGGTAAATGTGGCGAGGGACACGGGGATGACTCATGCAGGAAAACGACCGAAAAATGTATTTACTTTTTGTTTACTTTTTATTTATCTTTTTGAATGCTCCAAGTACAAACAACGCGAGGAAAAGCTTAAGCGAACCGTAAGGGAGCATTCTAAACGATCTTACGCGGAAATCCTCAAACGAGCCACTCCCCCTACCCCTAACAATCCGTTTGCTCTTTTGTCGACTGACGCTGATGCTTCTTATGACCCCGGCGTAGGACCTTCTTCTCTTCAGCTAGGAACAAATAGGAAAAGACCAATTATGTCCTCTCCTAACCTTCCTCGCAAAGGTCTAAAAGTACTACATCAAAATGAAAATAAAACATTAAAGTTGAACCAGAAAAATTCCGTTGAACCCAAGCCAATACCGCCTGGATTGCTAAAATACAACCAGGAATTTCCTGCGCTTCCAGGGACACCGAAAAACCCAGGTGATCCCAAAACACAACCAGAAAATCCGACAAACTCTGGATTACTAAAATTCTCTGATATCGTGGACTGGATATTAACAGCCTTCAATATAACTGATCCTCTTAAAAGTATTCTAACGGCTTTATTACCAACAGTAAGAACATTTTTAAAACAGTTGACAGAACAATGGCCCCTCCTTGCAGCGATCGTATCTATCGATGGCTGAAATACCTACAGAAATCGAGAATATGATCACTATACTGCAGTGGAATTGCAGAAGTATCATCCCAAAATTAGATTCTTTCAAATTTTTGATAAATTCGCGTAACTGCGACGTATTTTCATTGTGTGAAACATGGCTCACTTCAAATATAAACTTTGACTTCCACAATTTCAACATTATACGCCTGGATCGAGGAGACTCCTATGGAGGGGTTCTTTTAGGGATCAAAAAGTGCTATTCGTTTTATAGAATTAAGCTCCCCTCGATCCCGGGCATTGAAGTTGTTGCTTGCCAAATCAGAATTAGAGGCAAAGATCTTTGTATAGCTTCTATCTACATACCTCCCAGAGTCTCGATAGGGCATCGACGACTGGCAGACATCATTGAGCTTCTTCGCACCCCGCGGTTAGTTTTAGGAGACTTTAACTCGCATGGTACGGGGTGGGGCTGCCTATATGATGATAACCGTTCTTCGTTAATTTATGATCTGTGCGACAACTTCAATATGACAATTTTAAATACGGGTGAAATGACACGCAATCCAAGACCGCCAGGCCGCTCTAGTGCGCTGGACTTATCCCTTTGCTCGACATCACTACAGCTAGATTGCAAGTGGAAGGTAATCCCTGATCCCCACGGTAGTGATCACTTGCCGATTTTGGTTTCAATATCCTCTGGTGCACAAACACCGACATCAGTCGATATGACATATGATCTCACGAAAAACATCGACTGGAGTTCCTACTCGACCGCGATATCCCAAGCTCTCGAAACGAAACAACCAGATTCGCTAGAAGAAGAATACAAATCCCTAGCTGACTTGATCCTCAACGCCGCGATTCAAGCCCAGACCAAACGAGTACCCAAAACTACAATCACTACGCGACCCTCAACCCCATGGTGGGATAAAGAGTGCTCGGAAATATATAAAACAAAATCATCCGCGTATAAAAAATTCGGGAACAGTGGCAAGCGCGAAGACTACGAGAAATATGCATCATTAGAAAAGACCCTGAAAAATCTGATTAAAGCAAAAAAAAAAGGTTACTGGTGTCGGTTCGTCAATGGCCTATCTAGGGAAACATCGATGACCACTCTGTGGAATACAGCCCGTCGTATGAGAAATGCAACCACTAATAACGAATCCGTAGAATATTCAAATCGCTGGATATTTGACTTCGCCAAGAAAGTTTGCCCGGATTTTGTTCGCGAATCGAATGTCTATCGCGTCGCGTCCTCTCGATACAGTGAAAACGATTCCCCCTTTACGATGACGGAGTTTTCTCTAGCCCTCTTATCGTGCAACAACAATGCCCCAGGGTGTGATAAAATTAAATTCAACTTGCTTAAAAATCTTCCCGATATCGCGAAAAAACGTCTGTTAAACTTGTTCAACAAGTTCGTCGAACAGAACTTTGTTCCTCAAGACTGGAGACAAGTGAGGGTTATCGCTATTCAGAAACCGGACAAACCAGCCTCCAACCACAACTCGTATCGGCCGATTTCAATGCTTTCCTGTATTCGGAAACTGCTGGAAAAAATGATTCTGTTTCGTCTCGATGAATGGATGGAAACAAGTGGCTTGCTTTCAGATACACAATTTGGCTTCCGTAAAGGCAAAGGAACGAACGATTGCCTTGCGCTGCTTTCTACAGAAATTCAAATGGCATTCGCTCACAAGAAGCAAATGGCATCAGTATTCTTGGACATAAAGGGGGCTTTTGATTCAGTTTCCATAAAAATTCTCTCGGAGAAGCTGCACAAGCATGGTCTTTCCCCACATTTGAACAATTTTTTGCACAACTTATTATCGGAAAAGCACATGTTTTTTACACATGAAGACTTGACGACCTCACGAATTAGTTACATGGGCCTTCCCCAGGGCTCATGCCTCAGCCCCCTTCTTTATAACTTTTACGTCAATGACATCGATGAATGTCTTGAAAATTCTTGCACGTTAAGGCAACTTGCAGATGATGGCGTGGTGTCTATTACAGGATCCAAGTCTACCGACCTGCAAGGACCATTACAAACTACCTTAGACGCTTTGTCTACATGGGCTCTACAGCTAGGTATCGAATTCTCCACGGAGAAAACTGAGTTGGTAGTATTTTCCAGGAAGCGTGAACCTGCACAACTACAGCTTCAACTAATGGGTCAAACCATAGCTCAGGCCTTCACATTCAAATACCTCGGAGTCTGGTTCGATTCCAAAGGTACCTGGGGATGTCACATTAGGTATCTGAAACGAAAATGCCAAAAAAGAATCAACTTTCTCCGTACAGTGACCGGGACTTGGTGGGGAGCTCACCCAACAGATCTTATAAGGCTGTACCAAACAACGATATTGTCAGTGATGGAGTATGGATGTTTCTGTTTCCGTTCAGCCGCGAAGATACACTTTATCAAGCTGGAGAGAGTCCAGTATCGTTGCTTGCGTATTGCCTTGGGTTGTATGCAGTCGACTCATACGGGGAGTCTCGAGGTACTAGCGGGAATTCTACCGCTGAAAAACCGTTTGTGGGATCTCTCATATCGACAACTCATTCGATGTAGCGTCTTAAACCCGTTGGTTATCGATAACTTTGAACGGCTAGTCGAGCTTTATTCTCAGACCCGATTTATGACATTGTACTTTGATTTCATGTCACGTAACAATTATTCTTCTTCATATAATCCTCACAGTGTTCGTTTCTATGATACTTCTAATTCTACGGTGTTTTTCGACACATCCATGAAAGAAGATATTTATGGAATTCCGGATCACGTATGCCCTCAAGTGATCCCAAATATTTTTAATGACAAATTTAGAGAAGTCGACTGTAATAAAATGTTTTACACTGACGGATCACATCTCGACGGGTCCACTGGCTTCGGTATTTTTAATGAAAATTTCACCGCCTCCTATAAACTCAGTGATCCGGCTTCAGTTTACGTCGCAGAACTAGCTGCAATTCAGTATACCCTTGAGATCATTGAAACTTTGCCCACAGACCACTACTTCATTGTATCGGACAGTCTCAGCTCTATCGAGGCTCTTCGCTCAGTGAAGCCTGGAAAGTACTCGCCGTATTTCCTGGGGAAAATACGGGAACAACTGAGTGCTTTATCTGAAAAATCATATCGGATTACCTTGGTTTGGGTCCCATCACATTGTTCCGTAAGGGGCAATGAGATGGCGGACTCACTGGCCAAGGTGGGCGCATTACAAGGTGAAACCTATGAAAGACCAATCTGCTTCAATGAATTTTTCAGTCGTTCTCGTCAAGAGGCACTCGTCAGCTGGCAAACCTCCTGGAATGATGGATATCTAGGACGGTGGTTACATTCCATTATACCGCAGGTATCGACGAAAGCTTGGTTCCGAGGGTTGGACGTGAACCGGGACTTTATTCGCACAATGTCAAGACTTATGTCCAACCACTCTTTGCTCAAAGCGCATCTTCATCGTGTTGGCCTTAGTGAGAGTAATCATTGCGTTTGCGGAGACGGTTATCATGACATCGAGCATGTTGTTTGGGTGTGCTCCGAGTATTGCGACGTCAGACTCCAGCTAATTGATTCCCTTCGGGCCCGAGGTAGACCACCTTATGTTCCAGTCCGTGACGTTTTGGCAACCCGAGATCTCCTTTACATGACCTACCTCTATAACTTCCTCAAAGCTATAAACGTGCAAATCTAGTGCCCTCTCTTTCTCTTTCTTTCTTCTACAGTAGTCCTACCCCAAATGAACTAAACACTGGTCAAGCTGAATTGCTGGAAACCATCCATAAATGACACACCGACATCAAAGTACACCAACAAAGCATCCGAGTCTAGTACAGTCTCTTCCTCGTTACAATCTGGAGAACGTCAAGAACTCGGAAATGAAAAGTGTGTTAAGAAGATGCAAGCTATTAATGAATGATTTGTAATACCAAAATATGTTCAAAATCAATACAGTATAGGTCCCACCCTCCTGACACTCCTTTACTAACTTTAGGGGAGCAGGTCGCCCCATAATACGGCTTCCACTCATATCCACCTAACAACAAGATAATCGGCCACGTTAAGCTAACGCAAATGAGCCCAATAAAAATTTTATTATAAAAAAAAAAACAACGAATTGATGATTCTGAGCAGTGTTTGGAGCTGTTATATCGAAATAAAACCGATTTTTTTCGTCGATATATAGCAATGGACGAAACATGGCTCCATCACTTCACTCCGGAGTCCAATCGACAGTCAGCTGAGTGGACTGCACGCGATGAACCGAACCCAAAGCGTGGAAAGACTCAACAATCGGCCGGTAAGGTTATGGCGTCTGTATTTTGGGATTCGCATGGTATAATTTTCATCGACTACCTTGAAAAGGGAAAAACCATCAAGAGTGACTATTATATAGCGTTATTAGAGCGTTTGAAGGACGAAATTTCAAAAAACGGCCTCATTTGAAGAAGAATAAAGTTTTGTTTCATCAAGACAATGCACCGTGTCACAAGTCGATGAAAACCATGCTGAAATTGAACGAATTGGGCTTCGAATTGCTCCCTCATCCACCGTATTCTCCAGATTTGGCCCCCAGTGACTTTTTCCTGTTCTCAGACCTCAAGAGAATGCTCGCTGGTAAAAAAATTAGAAGCAATGAAGAGGTGATCGCTGAAACTGAGGCCTATTTTGAGGCAAAGGACAAATCGTACTACAAAAATGGTATCGAAAAGTTGGAAGATCGCTATAATCGCTGTATCGCCTCTGATGGAAATTATGTTGAATAACCCCCTGTGTACCTGTGTACCCCTAGGAGGAATAAAACAGATGATTTAAATGTTTCATCAATTCCAACCAAATACTTTTGTTAATTTATATAATTGATATTAATAAAATAATTCCGATGATTTTGTAGTTTTAGGGATATTTTTTAATCTAATGACAGCATGTAATAAATCGATTTTTTCCTCATATTTGTATGGTTTGTCATACATATTGAGAATGTATTGAGATGAATTTTATTTATTTTGAATTCGTGACATGTGACATAGGGGGGGTGGGGGGTCTTTTATTCTGTGACAATTTGTGACTAAGGGGGGATGGGGAGTCAAAAATCGTCAAAAAAAAGCGTGACGTCTTTTATGGACAGCCCCTTACATAGAAGCTCTCTATACTGACTTCAGCAAAGCATTTGATCGCATTGATACAAATATGTTATTATTCAAACTACAAAAAATAGGAACTGGTCCTGAACTACTCAAATGGCTTGAGTCGTATCTGACTGATCGTCAGCAAATGGTTCGATTTAAAGGGAGGATATCCAACCATGTCCTAGTAACCTCAGGAGTTCCACAAGGTTCTCATCTAGGCCCTCTCTTATTCATTTTATTGGTAAACGATATATCTCTTATTTTAAAACACATAAAAGTGTTGATTTATGCCGATGACATGCAGCTCTTCCTAGAAATAAAAAGTGATGTAGACAAGGTGGTATTTCAAGATGAAGTGCAAACGTTCCATGTCTGGTGTAACAAAAGTCTTTTGAAACTAAACGTCAGTAAATGTAAAGTAATAGCTTTCAGTAGGAAACAAAACACACCAGATATCACAATTAAACTAGACGATCAAACAGTAGAAAGATGTATCAGAATTAGAGATCTAGGAGTAATTTTAGATAAAAAGTTGACTTTCATCGATCACTATAATTCGATAATAGGCAGAGCTATTAACATGCTTGCATTTATAAAACGCTTCAGCTATAATTTTTGGTAACCTTACACGATTAGAACATTATATATTGCCTACGTTAGGTCTATACTTGAATATTGTAGCATTGTTTGGTCCCCATTCTCAATCACTCACAAGGAACGTATAGAATCAGTCCAAAAGCAATTCCTATTATTTGCACTCCGTAAGTTAGGTTGGGCAAGATTTCCTCTACCATCATACAAAGCTCGTTGCATGCTCATTGACATCCACACACTAGAAGAGCGTCGAGAACAATTAAAGGTTTCATTCATACATAACATCGTTACACATCGGGTTGATTCATCTGGACTTCTGTCTAAACTTAATTTTTATATACCTTCCCGACAATTACGAAACCGAGCTATATTCTATATAAGTCATTATCGTACCAACTATGCTAAATTTGGCCCATTAAATCAAATGATGTCATCTTATAATAAGCATTGCGGAGCAATTGACTTTACAATGACGACAGCCCAGCTCAAACAATATTTTAATTCAATACGACCTAGGTCCTAGAAAATAATGCACATTAATGTTTATTTTAGAAAATATCACACGTGTTAAAATGTAATCAATACAATGTAATGGTCTACTATAGTTTGACGACAAATAAATGAATAAATAAATAAATAAATAAATAAATGAAATAAATATTAGCACCCTTATATATATTAGATCGGTAAAAAACAACGCTTTTTGTCGGTTACGTCACTTATGCCATCATATTTCCGGAACCAGAAGTCGTAATAAAAAAACAACGCGTTTTGTCGGTTTCGTCACTTATATCATCATATCTACGGAACCAAAAGTCACAGCCATTTGATCTTCGAACTTAATCACTGGCCTAACAATAGCTTTTAAACGAATCTAGTTTTGTTCAGCCATCTCCGAGAAACTTGCGCGGTAAAAAGCAACGCGTTTTGTCGGTTGCGTCACTTATACCATTATACCATCATCTGAGAAAAAACGCGTTAAAAAATCGTTAAAATGTGCACATACACACACACATACCCGTTTTCCGATCTCGTCGAGCTGAGTCGATTGGTATATAATACTATGGGTCTCCGAGGCTTCGTTCAATAGTCGGTTTTTCCAGTAATTCTAAAACCTTTCTATAGAGAATGGCAAAAAGTATGTTAACAATTAATTAAAACGCGTTTTGTCGGTTGCGTCACTTATACCATTATACCATCATCTGAGAAAAAACGCGTTAAAATAATGGTTAAAATGTACACACACACGCGCGCACACATACCCGTTTTCCGATCTTGTCGAGCTGAGTCGATTGGTATATAATACTATGGGTCTCCGGGGCTTCGTTCACTAGTCGATTTTTCCAGAAATTCTAAAATCTTTCTATAGAGAATGGCAAAAAGCATGTTCACAATTAATTGAATAGTCTATAACAATACATTGAAATTTCAATGGTCAAAGCAAATTGTGGAAGGTTTTGTAACAACAAATTGTATTGTTTTTCTACAATATTTTTATTCGAGTTTCCTGACTTAGTAACCGTTTTTTTAAATAACTATTTATTGGAATATGAGTTAAAATTAAATTATTAAGATTTAAATTGGGTGTTCAGCTACAAGTGGTGACTTTTCAGCCCTATTATATATATACATGATTTGGTTATTATCATGAGGACATCATTTGCTTCCGCAATTCTGAGATTTTTGTGTAGGGAAAATTCTAAACCTACTTGTATTGTGTAATGGGGAAAAGGAACTTATATACTAACTTACTAACTAATAGAGAGAGCGAATCGATTCAATTGAAGATTGCATCAATTTTTGTTGGAATTTGCTTACAATATTATGTGACATTACATCTAATGGTTCTATATTTGTGAGTCTGTGTAACTCATTTGTACTAAGCCAGGGAGGACGCTTCAAAATCATTTTCAGAATTTTAATCTGAATCATTTGAAGCGTTTTCTTCCTGGTGGAACAACGACTTGACCAAATTGTTTATAAATTAACAATTTGTTTTTTAGACAGAGCTTAGAATTTCTGTTTATAAGAGGATATAAACATTTAATATATTTATTACACTTTGCCTGGATTCCTTCAATGTGATCCTTGAAAGTGAGTTTTTTGTCATACGTTAAACCTAAGTATTGAGCTTGATCAGACCATGTCAATTCCAAGCCATTCAATTTGAGAATGTGATTATTGTTTGGTTTAAGAAAAGAAGCTCTTGGCTTATGAGGAAAGATAATTAATTGCGTTTTTGCTGCATTTGGTTTAATTTTCCATTTTGACAGACAATCACTGAAAATATGTAAACTTTTTGTAGGCGACTGCATATCATTCTTAGATTTCAACCTTAGGCTAACAGACTTGTGTTGTCACAGAATAGCGATTTCTGACAACCAACGGGTAGATTTGAAAGATCAGAAGTGAAAATATTATACAAGATTGGAGCTACGCTCGAACCCTGCGGAAGACCGGCTCGTACGGGTAGCAATTCAGATTTACAATTCCGATAGCTAACCTGAAGAGTACGATCAATTAAATAATTTTGAATCATTTTGATCAAATCAATAGGAAACTAGAAATGAGACATTTTTGCTATTAAAAATTTGTGCCAAACACTGTCGAATGCTTTTTCTATGTCTAGAAGAGCAACTCCAGTGGATAACCCAGAAGATTTAGTTGCTTTTATTATTTTCGTTACTCTGACAAGTTGATGAGTAGTTGAATGTTCATGACGAAATCCAAACTGCTCTGGTAAAATAATTGAATTCTCATTTGAGACATCATTCTCAATAAGATAATTCTTTCAAAAAGTTTACTGATAGAAGAAGGTAAGCTAATTGGACGATAACTTGATGTTTCTGCTGGGTTTTTATCAGGCTTGAGGATAGGAATTACTTAAGCGTTTTTCCATCTTTTTGGGAAGTAAGCTAATGCAAAACACTTGTTGAAAATTTTAACCAGAAGTCTCAAGGCAACATCGGGAAAATTTTTAATGAGAATATTAAAATTTTCATCATTACCAGGAGCCTTCATGTTTTTAAGTTTCCTAATAATTGATTTAATTTCATCAAAATTCGTCTCAATAATGTCATCTTGTGATAACACTTGGGTTGAAATATGATCATATTTCAGTGAGACCTCATTTTCAATAGGACTTACAACGTTCAAATTAAAATTGTGGACACTCTCGAACTGCTGAGCAAGTTTTTGAGCTTTTTCGCCATTTGTAAGAAGTATTTGATTTCCTTCCTTGAGAGCAGGAATTGATTTCTGAGGTTTTTTTAAGAACCTTAGAAAGTTTCCAGAAAGGTTTAGAATATGGTTTAATTTGTTCAACTTCTTTAGCGAAATTTTCATTTGGCCAAAGAGTAAATCTAATTTCTTTTGTAAATTCTTAACTATGTTTTTCATAGCAGGATCACGAGAACGTTGATATTGTCGTCGACGAACATTCTTCAACCAAATGAGCAGTTGAAGATTGTCATCGATGATAGGAGAATTTAATTTAGTTTGAGCTTTGGGAACTGAAAGATTTCTAGCTTCGATAATGTAATGATTCAAATTATCAATTGCTGTGTCGATGTCCGCACAATTTTCTAAAATAGTTTCATGATCCACATGATTTTCAATGTGAGATCTGTAATAAAACCAATTAGCTCTATGATAGTTGAATATAGAACTAATTGGATTAATGAAAGCTTCGTTGGAAAGTCTGAATGTTACAGGAAGATGATCTGAGTCAAAGTCAGCATGTGTAAACGGTTCACTAAAAATGTGACTTGGATCTGTTAGAACTAGATCAATTGTAGAGGGGTTTTTCACGGAAGAGAAACAAGTCGGATTACTGAGATGAAGAACTATGAAGTAACCAGCTGAGAGTTGATTATGAAGTATTCTACCATTACTGTTATGGTAAGGTCGAGGTCGATCTACTTGTTAATAAATTGTTTTCGTTAAGAGACGAATTGGAAATTCCTGTTTTTTTGTTTTAAATTCGAAGAAAGAAGAATTAGGCGTGACATTTGTAACGGTTTTTTGATTTTCAGGTATGTTCTGTAAATTTAAGGTCGTTGATTTGACTTGTTGTCTAAGCGAACGAGCGTTTAAAATTTTTTCCCTGACAGGACATTTCAAATAATTGGATTTATGATTTCCATTGCAATTTGAACATGAAAATTTATCAGTGGTTCCATTCATTGGACAAACGTCTTTCAAATGCGATTTACCACAATTCAAACACCGTATATCTATATGACAATTTTTGGTTCCATGGCCGAAGCCTTGGCACCGACGACATTGCGTTAAGATTGCAACACGTTTATGCCGTTTATAATGTCCCAATGAATTTTAATGTGGGAAATGAAACGTACTTTTTCTAAAGTTTTTAAATTGTTTACATCGCTTCGATTGAAGTGTATTAGGTAAAGTTCATGGGAAATTCCAGATCGTGGTTTAGAAGTACCATTCGCTCTTTTTTCATAAGTATTACTTGGGAAGGGGCAAAACCAAGCAATTCTTTTAGTACATTTTCAATTTCATCAGTACTTTGATCATTTGATAAGCCTTTCAAGACAGCCTTGAAGGGTCTGTCTAATTTTACATCATATGAATAAAATTTATGAAGTTTCTCGGACAAATATCGAATAAGACGTTCGTAATCTTCCAATCCATCAACCAAGACTCGACTTTCTCCTCTTCGTCCGATTTGATATGAGACTTTTACTTCCAGGAGAAAAGTAGAAAGCTCAGTACGGAATGCTTTGAAGTCGAAAATCATCACCGTCACTGGTGGCATAGATTGTTGTTTTTCCAGAACGACAAGCGTTCATTTTGGGATTTTTTGAAGAATTTTCTTCTATGTCACTATAATCCGATTCAGGAAGAATCTCGTAAATATTGTTAGACGGCATAGGATCAAGGGAAAGGAAAATCCGTCCATTGTCTTTTATTTTTACATTCAGATTCTATAAGATCGTGAAAGTTATTAGGAAAATGTTGAATAACGGATTGTGATTTATTTCGTATTGAATTATTTTTGGCCTTAGGCTTGTTGCCTTTCCGGCTGGATGCAGACATTTTTGAAATGAATGAAATTTTAAATTAAATTAACTAGGTTAAATTAGTCTTCGATTAGACTCCTAGTTTGGAAATGTCTTGATAAAGACTGATTTTGTGGTAGTCTTAATAAAGACCGATTAGTTCGAAGAATAGTTCTTTGAATAGCTAGCCTTAAAAAAGGCTGATTAATTTCTTATTCTTGAAAGACTGATTATATTAGAATATCACTCTTTGTATAGCCTTGAGAAAGGCTGACTAATTGTTAGTTTTTAAAGAGACTGTTAGTGATTCAGGTAGCCTTGAAAAAGACTGAAGCCTTGAATCGATGAATCTCTAGGTAGCCAGAAAAAAATTCCAGGAGCCAAGAGCTATACGCGTGCGGTGCGAACGACTGTTCAACATCGACTGGCGCATTGAATTATCTTTCCTCATAAGCCAAGAGCTTCTTTTCTTAAACCAAACAACAATCACATTGAGTGGCTTGGAATTGACATAGTCTGATCAAGCTAAATCCTTAGGTTTAACGTATGACAAAAAACTCACTTTCAAGGATCACATTGAAGAAATCCAGGCAAAGTGTAATAAATATATTGAATGTTGATATGCTCTTATAAACAGAAATTCTAAGCTCTGTCTAAAAAACATATTATTAATTTATAAACAAATTTTCAGACCAGCCATGCATTATGCAGTACCAATTTGGTCAAGTCGTTGTTCCACCAGGAAGAAAACGCTTCAAAGGATTCAGAATAAAATTCTGAAAATGATTTTGAAGCATCCTCCCTGGCTTAGTACTAATGAGTTACACAGACTCACAAATATAGAACCATTAGATGTAATGTCACAAAATATTATAAGCAAATTCCGACAAAAATCGATGCAATCTTCAATTGAATCGATTCGCTCTCTCTATTAGTTAGTAAGTTAGTATATAAGCTCCTTTTCCCCATTTCGCAATACAAGTAGGCTTACAATTTTCCCTACACAAAAATCTCAGAATTGCGGAAGCAAATTATGTCTTCATGATAATAACCAAATCATGTATATAATAGGGCTGAAAAGTCACCACTTGTGGCTGAACACCCAATTTAAAAAATCTTAATAATTTAATTTTAACTCATATTCCAATAAATAGTTCCCCCTCGGCCAGAACAGCCCATAAAGGGGAAAAAAACTCATATTCCAATAAATAGTTATTTAAAAAAAAAACGTGTCGCTTCCTGATAGCATAACGAAGATAGACCGGTTTAAGAAAAACTTAAATGTAGCATATAAAACATTCATTGGTCGATTCTGTTTATATCTTTCGATATTATTCGATATGTGCTTATTATGCTTTCAGATAGCAAGTTACAATAAAATGGTGGTAATTAAATTCGATCAGATAACGTCAACAGAAGTTGCTTTAGTCACCAAACTCGCGGGCTCTCTCTATGCTGCCAACGATACAGATGCCAGATGATTCTACAACAATAGAACAGTGTTGAAGAATTCTCATTCAGAGTTTAACTATTTATGTCCCGAGGAATTCCCACGAGTCGACATTTCCCGGATTGAGATCTACCGAAGAGAAAATGCTTAAGTTCTTACCGCTTTCATCGACCAGTTCATAAGAACTAGTGCCTCTTCTAGCAATGACCGTGCATGGGATGTATGCTGGTCCCAGCCTAGCTTTATATGAACCGACTGCGGATGACTGTGCGAAAATTCGTCTGAAAACTTTCTGCCCTACCTGATAGATTGGAGCAGCTTTACGGAATCTGAGATTGTAGTTCCTGCTACTCGTATTGTATGTTTTCTCAAGGTTTTTCGAAACATTATTAAAAATCGTATTATCTTCTTCTGAAAGGTCCATTTTATCAACATCCAATTTGTGCTCTTCTCTCCTGGCAATGCTTTCGTGACTATGAAGAATATAAAACGGTGTTAAACCAGTTGAAGAGTGTCTAGTGTTATTGATTGTGTAGTCAACTTCGGAAATTCGGTTATCCCACAGGCGCTGATCGGATTTTACGTACGTTATAATACAAGCATTGATGCTACGGATCAATCGCTCTACCGGATTGGCCTGACCGTGGTGCCGTGCGTTTGTAAGTGTCAGATTTCATATTTTTGTAGAAAAGGTTGAAAATCTTTGCTCACAAAACAACTCGCATTGTCACTTATGAGAATTTCTGGAACCGAGTAACGGCGGAATCACAGTTCCTCAAGTGTTTTGATTACTTGTCTCGTTGAAATTTTTTCGACAGGTATCAAAATTGTCCATTTGGAAAAAATGTCGAAAAGAATCAATAGATGCATATTTCCAGATTTACTTCTTGGCAACGACTGAAAAAAATCGATGTCCAGAATCTGGAATGGTTTCGTGGTTAGCCTAGGTTGACCCATTGCGGGATGCTGATAGACATCGGAGGGCTTAAACTCTTTGCAGGCCTGACTTGCACATATTTCTTAATGACCGTCGTCATGTTCGGCCAGAAATAGCACTGTCTAACTCTATCAAACAGCTTCTTAGAACCAATGTGGAAAGCTTGATCATGTTTCTTATGAAGTATTCCATATCGAAGACTTTCGGCAACACATTGCTTCTATTCGTACCGGTAATCAAAAACATCAGTTTTTGACGGTACACTTTTCCGTTTTCGATTTTTTGGTCCACTTGTACAATTTTCCCTTTTCGATTTTTTAGTCCAAATAGATATCTGGTGATTCTTTGACCTTTTGAAATAACTCGGTATACCAGCTATCAGTCGAATTACCAACATTTTGCTTTGACCGCTCGAGACAGAGCATCAGGTATGATGTTATCTCTACCGCGACGATATTTGATTTCAAGGTCATAACCTTGGAGCTCAATGCTCCATCTGCTCAGCCGAAATGAAGTTCGCCACTTCCCCTACATTACATGGGTGAGAGCTGATGCATCAGTCTCCACAACAAAATGGGTTCCCTTAACATATGGGCGAAACTTTTCTATCGACGAAAGCACTGCTAACCCTTCATCTTCATCTGCAGGGTAAGCTTGCTGAGCCGGAGCTAACTTTTTTTAACTGCTGCAATAGCTCTATTACTTGCATCTGTTTGAATTTTAAAAAGGAAAAGTTGAAGGGATTACTGAGTATCGGAGCAGCAATTAAATTCTCTTTGATCATGAGGAAAGCGGCTTCGGCCTCATCGCTCAACACGATAGACTTGGGTTTTTTCAAAGTAAATTAGTGAGTGGCGCACTCGTTTCACTGAAGAATGGAATAAAGCGCCTATAATAATTTGACATCCCTAAGAATCGGCGCAAAGAACGAATCGAGGAAGGTCGCTCATAATTTATTATGGGTGATATTCTCTCGGGGTTGGGCCGAAGTCGATAGATTGGCTGTTTTTAAGCGCTTGGTTACGTCTCTTAGACTACGAAGATGTGCCTCAAAAGTGTCACTCACCACGACGATGTGATCGAGACAAACGAACACATACGGTTCCATTTCACAGTATCCCAGTACCTCATCCATCAGATGAGCTAAACCCGACGGACTGTTTACTAGTCCGAAAGGCAATCTGGTGAACTGAAACAATCCTCTCCCCAGCACCGAGAAGGCCATATACCTGCGCGATTCGGGTTGGAGTGATATCTGCAGAAAAGCTTTGGTTAGGTCAATCGTGCTCAGATATTTTCTTGCTCCCAACCTGCTAAGTATATGGGGAAGGGGATAGGCATCTCTTCGTGTTCGATCGTTGAGACGGCGCGCGTCTAAACACAGAGACTTCACCGGTCGGTTTTAGAACCGGGACAGTACTTAAAGACCAGTGTTACTTTTTTCCAATTACATTTTGGGATAGAAGTTTGTCAACTTCTAAGTTTATTTTTTTCTGTATCTTGGGTGATGTGGGGTACGGATTGATTCGAATTGGCTCCTAAAGATCGATTTAATTGATATAAAAGGAGTGACATTTAACTTTTCTCCCTCTATCGCAATTTTGAATAAAGATTTTAAAGGTTCCAATGCAATTTGCTCTGTCGTGAGCTCATCGCTATTATCAGTTATAATTTCATCCTGATATACTATATTTGGCTCAGTTTCGTTGGTCGATTTTAAATGAAAAGCTTCCCAGAAGTCCGCATAGACTAAAATAAGCCAACGGCGAAGTTCTGGCGCTACTAAAACTGGAATACTTCGAGTAATCGTGTTGAAAGTAATGGGAAGGACTGCATAGCGGGGACCTGTTTACCGTCAGCCGTTTTTACGATCCAAGGCCAAAGCTTTAATTTCGTCTCTCTTGAAAATTTCTCTGATCCTGTACCCAGAACTGATCTCTGAGCTCCATTATCAAGAAGCCCGATTAGTTCGATATCCATTATAGACACTACGGGGACCTGTTTACCGTCAGCCGTTTTTACGATCATTGATGAAGGCCAAAGCTTTAATTTCGTCTCTCTTGAAAATTTCTCTGATCATGTACCCAGACCTGATCTCTGAGCTCCACCATCAAGAAGCCCGATTAGTTCGATATCCATTATAGACACTCTCGTAAAAGGCCTATTATCTTCCTTTACTTCAACTATGCATTCTGCTATTTCAGTATAGGTGAAATCATCATTTTCTACTACGGGTTTGAATAATACAATTTTAGTTCTCAGAAGGAGTGCGATTTATGGCATCGATTATATTCTGACCCTAATTGCGGTTAATCAGAGATTTGGAAAATACAACGTCTTTTTCAAATCCTACCTACACTTCGAGTGTTCAAAACCTCCTTTTTTGAACTCTTGATCCTTTTTCGACAATTTAGTTGGGCGCCAAATGTTACCGCTGGCATAGGGGCAGAGTAAAAGTTGCCCCTAGTTCCTGGTCAAGACCGGAGGACCGTCTGGGGTGGACTCTCATGGTCTTTTGCACCAGCTCGATCTGGAGAAACTCGAAGGCTCTCAAGGTCGGCTCCGAATCTATTTAGTAATGAAGAGTGCGGATTTTGTCGTGAATACGACTTACTTTACTATGGAGTGCCTTTTCAAAATTAGCCATATGGAAGAATAGGCAGAACTTAATCGTGAATATCTCGACTTGTATTAATGGCAGCAACATAATTCTTTCACTATTTCCTCAAAAATATGATCAGGAATTTAGGATAATATTTTGAACAGTGTGAGATAACCACAAACAACTCAAAAATTAAGTTTTCTGAAAATTTTAAAACAACGCGGAAGACTCTTCACTTTCGTTTGGGTTTTTCGCGCAAAGACGACGATTTTGAGGTAGTCAGGCACATATCTTCAACTGACTGCGTATAAAAGGGGAGCCGTGGTCGAAAATCGATCATTTCTTCTTGTGCGTTGGATGGAATTAAAATTATCAGTGTAGTGCAAATCTAAGATAAATTGATCAGTTTTTTGCAATTTTCACAGTTCTAAATTTGCAACTGTTTAAAATCGTTTATATCCAATCAGTGTTTAATATCTTAGAAAGTTATACAATTTGGCTCTTCTGGAATGCCAGAAATTAATCCCGTACAGCATTTTGATAGTACCTTTTACTAAAATATTGAAAACCGAAATGAAATAATCGACATCAAAATTTTTCAAGGTAACTTTAGAACCATAATTTTGTACCCAAAAAATTATGCGAAATTTTACTTCACTATACTGTAGTAGACCGGGCAAACGAGGCGGCCCATTTTTCAACCAGTTGTATGATAGTTTGTAGTAATCTTTCTGCAGATTTGCTATATAAAATGCATAGTACCGACTCAGAAGTCATTCATTTGGAATTTGATTGTCGTTGTCACCGTGGTTATTGTGGTGCGATCGAGGAATCTCCAAGCTTGTAACCGCAAGCGGAAGAAACAGGAGACTCCAACAGAACACATATCAGTTTCGCATTCACCGACAACAGGTCATCCTGGAAATAGAAGACGGAAGTCAGCGGTATCCATCGGAATTTGAACTCAACTCGTCACTCTCCATCCCGAACGCCTTCATAAAAGGTTCTTTTCCGAACCACCATTATTTTATCATAAGAAACTATACTGGTTAGTTCGTAATATTTGTGTGTCAGAATGTTTAATGTAACTAATCTGTACTGTAGCTTAGGTGTATCGTTTCTAGTAGTGTAAAAGGGCAAAACTTGCACAATTCGCACTATCGATCAACTAATTTATATTCGGAAGTAGAAAGTAAAAGTGTCAGTTTTATTCGTATTCACGACATCCAGTTATGTCTCTGACATTACACATTTGTACTTTTTTTTAGTTTAAACAATCACTTATCTTGTTTCGCCTTTCTCATATAGAAAGGTTATGCAATCACTTGAACAACCGACTAGTGAAAAAAAGTGTCATATACCATTCGACTCAGTTCATCGAGCTGAGCAATGTCTGTTTTTATTCATCCCAACCTCCCTCAGCAGAGTAAACCGATTGGAAAAACTCTGCTACACCTATATGCCTCGATTGCCCTGGTACCACTGATGCGACTGCTTCAGGGGGGCAATGTGCTTCTGCACTCTTCTATTGCTGTGCTCGTGCACTTTTGGTCGCTTCTAATCCGTGCTCATGAACTTATCGTATTGCACAAACTCTTCAAGCGATCCCAGCTTGCTGGTCGCTCCTTCGCTTTCTCTGTAACTCCGTCAGCATTTTTGTAACTGTCCTGCTGATCGCGTTCCACGTCTCCTCAGTGCGGCACATCTCGTCGACAACGTTTTCTACATTTAATGCCGGCATCGATCTTCTTATCGCCTCGAATCTGGGGCAAATGAACACTACGTGCTCCGGTGTCTCCTTCACGTTCACGCACTCCGGGCAGAAGGGCGAAGCGGCATGGCCAAACCGATGTAGGTACTGGATCAGGGTTATTTCGCCGAAAGCCGTTTCGCCGAAAGTCATTTCAGCTTCGGTTATGTGGCTGCGCCAAATGGCTTTCGGCGATATGACCCGCTCCCGTAGGTACTGCCTGAAGCAGCCATGACCAAACAAAAACTGGGTTAGGTGGAAGTTCACATCTCCATGCTTCCGGTTCACCCAGGTCGACACATTAGGAATGAGCCGATGGGTCCATCTCCCTTTCTCCGTGGAATTCCATTGCTGTTGCCACTTTGCCATTGAGGCCGTTCGCACTAACGTTCTCACTTGCCTGGTCGTCCTCCGCACGTAGCACTCAATATCCTCCTCGAATGTGATGCAGATTGGGATCATCCCTGCAATCACACAAACTCCCTCCGACGATATCGTTCTATATGCGCTCGCTACTCGCATGGCCATGAACCGGAACGCACTGTTTAGCTTCGCCCGATTTCGCTTGCTTTTTTGCGCCGCACCCCAGGCTGGAACTCCGTACCGCAGTATCGAAGATGACACACTCGCCAGCAGCCGCCTCTTGCTGCTTCGTAGACCACCGGTGTTTGGCATAATCTTTGACAGTGCGTTGATCGCCTTCGCCGCCTTTTCACAGGCGTAGTCGACGTGGCTGTTAAAGTTTAGCCGATCTTCGATCATCACACCCAGATGCTTCAGTTGTCGCTTCGATGCTATTGCGTGTTCTCAGACGGAGATTTCCACTCGATGCACTGCCTTGCAGTTGCTCACCAATAGCACCTCCGTTTTGTGGTGGGCTATCTTCAGCTTGACTCCATTCATCCAGTTTTCGATGATGCTCGATTGATGATGATCGATTCTACCGCCAACATTTCTACATCCTCCGGCGTCTCGCCTGTTACTGATAAAACGATATCGTCCGCGAAACCCACGAGCACGACGCCTGTGGGTAGCTGCAGTGTAAGCACTCCGTTGTACATAGCGTTCCACAGTGTTGGTCCGAGGATGGAGCCTTGTGGAACTCCCGCCGACACATTCATCCTCCTCTGTCCAGCTTCAGTGTCGTACACCAAGACTCAGTTCTGTAGCCTTCAAGATCCGACACAGGTAGTCTGGAACCCGCATTCTATGCAGCCCTACGGCGATAGCCTCCCAGCTGGCGCTATTGAACGCGTTCTTGACGTCAATTGTGATTACGGCGCAGTACCGGTTTCCTCTCCTCTTCTGTTTGGACGCCTTCTCGGCCCTCTCTAGGACCGTCTGGATAGCATCCACCGTCGACATTTCCTTCCGAAATCCGAACTGCAGCCGTCACAGTCCATTTTCTCCTTCTGTAAACGGCTCCACCCTGTTAAGGATGACCTTCTCCAGAAGCCTTCCAAGTGTGTCCAGCAGGCACATCGGTCTATACGATGTTGGATCCCCCGGCGGTTTTCCTGGCTTTGGCAGTAAAACCAGTTTCTGTACCTTCCAAATGTCTGGGAAGTGGCCTTCTTCCAAACATTTCTGCATCGCCAACCTGAACATATCGGGGTAGGCCAGGACCGCCGATTTCAACGCCACGTTGGGGATCCTGTCCGGACCCGGAGCTTTGTTCACTTTCAGTTTTTTCGCCACTGCTTCTAAGTCGGCATTGGAGACCTGCCGAGCTTCCGCACTACCTTCGTCTTCCTCACCATACAGTGTTGGTGGCCACGTCGTTGGGTCGTGCTTCGGAAGGATTCTTGCCCTCTGGTAGTGTCTTCTGGCTCTTAGGCAGGCAGCACGGAGGGTGCCGAGTGTCTCGTTCCACCAATGTGCAGGACGCCGTCTGTACCTTGGCTCCCGTTTTCGTGGCATTGTAGTGTCGCATGCCCTTGTAATCACTCTTGTCAGCTCTACCGCATCCATGTCTGGAGTGTCGCTGTTCGCACAGAGTGCTTCGACGAAGAGGTCCTTGTCGAAGGCCTTCGTCTTCCTTTTTCGTTCGCATGTTCTGCTTCCCTGTATGGCCGTGGGGTTCCGTTGGCCAACGCTGTAGCAGACCGCCTGGTGATCACTATGGGTGTACTCTTCGCTTACTCTCCAGTTCATGCTGCGCGCCAGCGATGGGCTGTAGAAGGTAATGTCGATAATCGACTCCCGCCCGTCTTTCCTGAATGTGCTAACGGTGCCAGCGTTGCCAAGTTGTACCTCCAACTTCGCTAGCGCTTCTAGCAGGATGTAACCTCTAGCGTTGGTTAGCCTGCTACCCCACTCCACGACCCACGCATTGAAGTCTCCACCGATCAGTACTGGCCTGCGTTCAACCAGCTTGTCGGTTAACTCCTCCAGCATCCGATCGAATTTCTCCGCTGTCCACCTTGGGGGTGCATAGCAGCTGCATACGAAGATGCCGTTGATTTTGGCGATGACGAAACCTTCGTACGTGCTTGCAACCACCACCTGAATAGGAAATCTTCCAATCACATGTATAGCAGTCGTTCTCGTACTATCTGCCACCCAGTTGTTGTTACCGAGAGGAACTCGATACGGCTCTGCAATAATCGCAACGTCGCACTTTGCTTCTGTTGTTGACTGCCTCAACAGTTGCTGTGCGGTGTCGCAATGATTCAGGTTTATCTGCATTATCTCCATTACTGTTGACCTGCGATCGCCTTCTTATATGCAGGGCACTTGTATCCACCCGTCGAGTGGGCGTTTCCTTCTTCCGTAGTGCAAAGCATGCACTTTGGCGCCTGCGAGTAGTCCTTCGCAATGTGTCCCTTCTCTCCGCATTTTCTGCATTGTTCAGATCTGTCTGGGCCTTTGCAGTTGGCCGACATGTGTCCGAAGCCCATGCACTTGAAGCATCGCAAAACCCGTTTGCTGTCACTCCTTACTACTCGGGCGGCGACTCTCAGCGGGCACACCGAACAGCCAACTCGTACCTTGCCTATCTTCAGCAATTTGCTGGCCGCAGGCAACGATAGTCGAATCATCGCTGTTTGTGTGCCTTGGTGCCTCTTCATCAGCCGGATCGTTAGAACCTCTTCTCCCAATTCGCATTGCGTCTTCAGTACACTACCAAGCTCCTCTACTGTTGTGATCTCGTCCAGGTATCGGCATTCGATCGTTGCTTCCTGGCACAAAGCCTTCACGTTCCCCCCATCCCCGACGGGGTCGCCCAATGACTTGACGAACTGCTTTCGGTAGGCAAAACTTTTAATAGCTGGATCCTTCTTCAGTACAAACAGCATATCTCCTTGCTGAGTGCGCCTGGTTCTCACCACGTTCTCACCCAGTTCCTTCAACTCCGGATCTTCTCGGATTTCTTGAGGATTGCTGCGTACGACTGTTGGTCGTTTGCCTTGACTAGCAGGGCGTCTCCAATGTGTCTCTCCGGATGGGGTAGACGGCGTTCTTGCCAGCTCTCTTTGGATCTCCTTTTATCACGAACCGGCATTCTTCCCTTTTCGATCCGATTATTCCCTTTCGTTTCCTCCTTTTTGGACTGATTTTTCTTCTCCTTGCGATTTTTGGAGACGTTCCAATCGTCCTTGGCTTCTCGTCGCTCGACTCCTCACTACCTTTAACATTCTTTGTCTTCTTCGGGTCTTCTTCCTCGCCTGGTGTTTCTCGACTCCGCTTGTTAGAGCTCTTATTTCTGCGTCCTTTCGGGGTCTCCTGGATTTCGGTTGACGCTTCCACCGCCGCCACCTGCTCCAATGCCAGCTTCAAAGCCTTTTCAGCAGACTCTGCTCTCTTCCGCAGCGCTGTGTGCTCGCGGTCAACTTAGATCACGGCATATCTGAGGCTCGACACCCTTTGCTTAATCTCGGTGTGCACGTTGTTACGGCCCTTTACGTATTCGTGCAGCTCGAGGACCTTCCTGTTCAACTCCATCATTGACACCTTGGGCCTCGCAAGTTGTAGGCCTTCTTGAGAGGTGCTGCTGCTCGGTATAGGCACCAATGGCCCTCCTTTAGTGCTGCTGCTAGGTGTGGACATTTGGCTCGTTACCCCTTTTGCTCCAAAGAGTAGATGTTGCCCACCTCGTGCCGTTCCGCTGCAATGTCTGACTGAGCAGTGTCTGTGTGTATGTGTGTATGTGTGTGTGTTTATGTATGTGTGTGTATGTGTCAAATAATCTAACTAGGTTCTATCCAGGTCAAATAATCTCAAACTCCGATTTTGACAAACTTAGATTCAAATGAAAGGTCTCGTCCCATACGGAATTCCTGAATTTCATCCGGATTCGACTTCCGGTTCTGGAGTTATAGGGTAAAGTGTGCTCAATATTGTACACCGTCACTTAAACCGGCGAAACAAAAAACGTAAAAAATGTTCTAAGCTGGTCTCAAAACTACACAAATCGATAGTCATTGTCAGTAGGCAACTAAACAAACCGATTCCGGCTATCCTGGTTCCCGGTATCCGGTTCCGGAAGTACCGGAAATAGTAGTCATATATACCAAATTGGATCTCACTCACTTTTCTCAGCGATGGTTTGACCGATTTCCACAAACTTAGATTCAAATGAAAGGTGTTCCGGTCCCATATGGAATTACTGAATTTCATCCGCATCTGACTTCCAGTTCCGGAGTTATAGGGTAAAGTGTGTTCAATATTGTACACCGTCATTTAAACTGGCGGAACAAAAACCGGAAAAAATGTTATAAACTGGACTCTAAACCGTTATTCCCAATCGTAGGGTCAATTGAAAGGTCTTATGGTCCTACCAAAAATTACTGCATATTTCCGGATACAACAAACATTTAAATCGTAATTTAGAGTGCGTACTAGTAGAGTTTGTATGTCATGTTAGTTGGTAGCCGTACGAACCGACTTTGATTATACCGGTTCTCGGGTTCCGGTGCCGGAAGTGCATATAATAGTGAACCCACTTCGTTTCCTTAAGGATGACCTACGCAATCAAAGCACTGTTTTATTATGTATGTTATACTAGTTAATGTACAATCAATCTCTTGGTTTCTTTCAAAAATCGAAGAGAAAATTTTTGAATAGGATACCACAACATTATATGTACATGAGAAAGGCATCATTACACCACTAGGTGGATTAAACCAGGTTTTTTACTATATGTGTCACAATTGACCTTGAAAACAGAATATTATTTTAGACTTAGATTAGCTATCCATCAAGCCATAGATTGTCAAAATCCGTCCATTTTTAACGGAGATATCGATATTATTGTGTAAGCGACTTTTCGCCTTGTTCCAGCAGTAAGAGTTTGGAGCGCTGAATGACAAAGTAATGTTTGGGAGCAACGTGGAACACGATTTTTTATACAATTGTTTCTAAGTACCAAAAAGATTGTATACAGCATACTTTTTCATAAAATTTTGCCTTGGACCGATTTTAGCACGGTTCGTTTATTCGAAAATGACACATGCAAACCAGATGATGGCAGCATTTTCGAGTTGGAAGCAATTCCATAATTATATTGATTCAAACTACTTACAGCAATAAATGCTGAAAGAACATAACACTCATATACCATTCGAATCAGTTCGTCGAGATTTTTCATTTTTTTCACTCAATTTTCTCGGAGATGACTCAACCGTTTTCTACAAACTCAGATTCATATGAAAAGTCGTATGCTCCCAAACAAGGTTCCTGAATTACGTTTGGTTCCGACTTCTGGTTTCGGAACTACAGGATGATATGTTAAACGAAATTAAAACAGCGTTACTCACTTTTCTCGTAGATGGCTAAATCGATCTAAGTTTCAAATGAAATCTAGGAACCATAAAATATTAAAATGAAAGGTATACGATCCTATAAAACATCTCGCTTTTAGTCAGATCCAAATTCCGGTTTAGGGGATACAGAGTTATTGGTATAAAAAGTACAGGTGTGTAATGTCGGAGACATAACTAGATGTCGCGAATACGAATAAAACTGACACTCTTACTTTATACTTCCGAATATAAATTAGTTGATCGATAGTGTGAATTGTGCAAGTTTTGCCCTTTTATACTACTAGAATTTAAAACGATACACCTAAACTACAGTACAGATTAGTTACAATAAACATTCTGACACACAAGTATTACGAAATAACCAGTATAGTTCCTTATGATAAAATAATGGTGGTTCTAAAAAGAACCTTTTATGAAGGCGTTCGTGATGGAGAGTGACGAGTTGAGTTCAAATTCCGATGGATACCATTGACTTCATTCAGTAAAAAACGTTCAAGCAGACAGGTTGTGTTACTGGCTTGTGAGTTAACGGCTATCACCGAGTCAAGGCAACTTTAGCTGCAGCCAATATTCGGGGCGTTCCCGACTTGGAAGCAATCGAAGAAGGCCATCCCATTCATACGCACAGAGGTGAAGAGACACAGAGGTGCGAACGCATAGAAGTGCTCAGACTCAGAGGTGCGGAGACGAAGGGGTGTAAAGGCACAGAGGTGCTAGGGCGCATCAGCGCAAAGCCGCAGAGACAACCACCAGGTATCAGTTCGTATGGTGTACAGTACCGGTTACGGTGGACAGAAAGAAGCATTATCGTGTGGTGCTATACAAGAAGCATTACACTTAATCGTCAACAAGAGCTACAACGCTGTATCTAAGGCCAGGTACAGGCAGCGTACAGACCAAGCTCAGCGAAGACCACGACGGCAGAGCAACGGAGATAGAAGACAGCAAATTTAAAATAGTTGGAGCGAGCTTCATGCCGAGTACCTGTGGAAAGCAGAAAGCGACTAACAGGTAGATCTATAATTTTATTTAATTTCAATTCAAAGAACATTCTCGTTTATATAATTCAGTTGAGATCAATTATTTAAACATATTTGTGTAATGGATGATCTAATGGATGAGAATCCAGGAGATCCATCTCTGCCACCAGGCGAAAATTTAACGGTTCCTAACTCGCAGAGAACGAAGTTTTACAATGAAACTTCTGCGGGCCCATGGGTAGTCTTTTTTCGGCGTAAAATGAAGGCATTAAATTTATTTAATATATCTAAAGAATTGACATCACGATTTCCCGCAACCAAAGAGATAGTAAGAGTTCATAAAGACAAGATCCGCGTTGTAGTCGATTCCTTACAGCAGGCTAACGAGATTGTTGTTTGTGAATTATTTACCCGCGAATATCTTCCTTCGAAAGACGTTGAAATAAACGGTGTTATCACCGAAGCGGGTCTTTCGGTTAAAGAGTTGCTTGAGCATGGAGTTGGACGTTTTAAAAACTCTATGCTTGAGGGAGTAAGGATACTCGAGTGCAAGCAATTGTACTCAGCATCTTTCGAAGAAGGAATCAAAACTTATCGACCTTCTGATTCGTATCGAGTAACATTCGCTGGATCTGCCTTGCCTAGCCATGTCCACATCGATAGAGTTCGCCTTCCTGTTCGGCTTTTCATACCAAATGTTATGAATTGCACGAACTGCAAAAAAATTGGCCACATAGCTACTTACTGTAGTAATAAGTCGAAATGTACAAAATGTCAAGGGCCTCATAAGGATAATCTTTGCGATAAAGATATTGAAAAATGTGTCTATTGTGGGGAAAGTCCTCATGATGATCTTTCAGTATGCGCTGCATTTAAATTGCGTAAGGACAAAATGAAGCTTTCTTTAAAAGCACGGTCTAAGCGCACATATGCGGAAATGCTCAAAACTATCATTTATGTACCACCTTTGGAATCCGAAAACGGTTTTTCAAATCTGACGGAACCAGAGGAATCTGACTCTGACGGAAATAGTGAAGATACCTCGTTTGTCACTCCTCAAGGGTCTGTTAAGAAGAGATTATCAAACCACAAAATACCAAAAAAGACACCTAAAATTACACCTTCAAAAAAAGGTCCCCGTGCTAAATCTAAAAAGCCAAATTTAAAACCAAAAACTGTGCCTCCTGGTTTGTCAAATTCACAAACCAATCCAAGAACTAGCACAAGAAAAGACAATAATCCAGTGGGCTCCGTGTCACAGCCACCATCAGGATTACTGAAGTTTTCGGAAATTGTAGAATGGATTTTCGCAGCACTCAATATTTCTGAGCCTCTAAAGACTATCATAACGGCATTCCTTCCAATAGCTAGAACTTTTTTGAAACAGTTATCAGCTCAATGGCCAGTTCTTTCAGGTTTTGTATCATTTGATGGATAATTTATCATCCGCCGCAAATGATTCAATCACTGTTCTGCAGTGGAATTGTCGAAGCATCATACCAAAACTTGATTCATTTAAAGTTTTGTTGCATAGTCAAAAATGTGATGTATTTGCTTTGTGCGAAACATGGCTTACATCAAACATAGCCTTAAATTTTAATGACTTTAACATTATACGTCTCGATAGAGACTCTCCGTATGGTGGAGTGCTTTTAGGAATTAAGAAATCTTATTCCTTTTATAGATTAAACATTCCTTCGACTTCTAGTATAGAAGTTGTTGCTTGTCAAATAAACATTAAAGGAAAGGACATTTGCATTGCTTCGGTATATATTCCTCCAAGAGCTCAAGTTGGACAACGACAGCTTAATGAAATTCTCGAAGCCCTTCCTGCTCTACGTTTGATTTTAGGAGATTTCAATTCGCACGGAATGATGTGGGGTTCCGTTTACAATGATAACAGATCATCTTTAATATATAATATATGCGACAATTTCAACATGACAGTATTGAATATGGGTAGCATGACACGGATTCCAAGACCTCCTGCACGTCCAAGTGCATTAGATTTATCTCTTTGCTCGACTTCAATTTGACTAGATTGCACCTGGAAAGTATTTCCTGATCTACACGGTAGCGATCATTTACCAATCATCATCTCAATTAGCAGTAACAAATGTATTGCTAATTCAGTTAATATTCGATATTATTTGACAAAAAATATTGACTGGATTAAATTCCAAAGTAATATGTCAAGTATCTTAAATTCCATGGAAGAGCTCCCCCCACTTGAAGAATATGACTTCCTCGTTTGCTCGAAACTGGAGGCCGCTGAACAAGCACAAACCAAACGATTTCTTGGTCCATCGTCTAATAGAAGACCTCCAAATCCTTGGTGGGACAAAGAGTGCTCAGATGCTAAACACGCGAAACAAAATGCTTTCAAGACGTTTTTAAAACGAGGAGGAGGAACTCCTCAGAATTTTGAAAAATTCTTGGTTTTAGAAACCAAGTACAAGAACATACTTCGGGTCAAGAAATGCAGCTATTGGAGACATTTTGTGGAAGGTTTGTCAAGAGAAACCTCAATGAGCACTCTTTGGAATACGGCCAGACAAATGAGGAATCGTAACATAGGAAATGAGAGTGAGGAGTACTCGAATCGATGGATATTTGATTTTGCGAGGAAAGTTTGTCCAGATTCTGTTCCTACGCATAGCATTATTAGAGAGTCTTCTTCAAATGATGATTCCATTGATAGCCCCTTATCAATGATGGAATTTTCCATAGCACTCATGTCTGGTAACAATAACACTCCTGGGTTGGACAGAATTAAATTCAATTTGGTGAAGAATCTGCCCGACCTCGCAAAAAGACGTTTGTTGGAATTGTTCAACAAGTTTCTTGAGCAAAATATTGTTCCACCTGACTGGATACAAGTGAAAGTTATCGCCATTCAAAAGACGGGGAAACCAGCTTCCAATCACCACTCATATAGACCCATTGCAATGTTGTCCTGCATCAGAAAATTGTTCGAAAAAAATATTCCTCGACGTCTCGACACTTGGGTCGAGACGAAAGGTTTGTTGTCAGATACTCAATTTGGCTTCCGAAGAAATAAAGGGACGAATGATTGCCTTGCATTGCTTTCGTCTGACATCTAAATTGCCTTCGCTCAAAAACAACAAATGGCCTCTGTATTTTTAGACATTAAAGGAGCATTTGATTCAGTTTCCATTGATGTTCTTTCAGACAAGCTCCACCAACACGGACTCCCAGCGGTTATAAATAATTATTTGCACAACCTTTTGTCAGAAAAACACATGCATTTTTCACATGGCGATTTGGTAACATTCAGAGTTAGCTACTTGGGTCTCCCGCAAGGCTCATGCCTCAGTCCGCTCCTGTATAATTTCTATGTAAACGACATTGACAGCTGCCTCGTAACCCCATGTACACTAAGACAATTGGCAGATGATGGCGTGGTTTCAGTTACTGGATCCAAAGCTATTGATCTGCAAAAACCATTGCAAGATACCTTAGATAAATTGTCCGTTTGGGCTGTTCATCTGGGTATCGAATTCTCTACGGAGAAAACAGAGCTGGTCGTCTTTTCAAGAAAGCATGATCCCGCGCAACTTCAGCTTCATATGATGGGAAGAATGATCCAACAGGTTTTGACTTTCAAATACCTCGGGGTGTGGTTTGATTCCAAATGCACGTGGGGAGGACACATAAGATTTCTGATAACAAAATGCCAACAAAGAGTAAATTTTCTTCGAACAATAACAGGGTCTTGGTGGGGTGCTCATCCGCAAGATCTAATAAAATTATATCAGACAACGATACTTTCAGTGATGGAATATGGATGCGTTTGCTTTCGCTCCGCTGCAAATTCTCATATTATCAAACTGGAGCGAATTCAGTATCGTTGTTTGCGAATTGCTGTAGGCTGCATGCATTCGACACATACAATGAGTCTTGAAGTTCTGGCGGGAGTTCTTCTATTGAAGGATCGTTTTTGGGAGCTTTCGTCGCGACTTCTAATAAGATGCGAGGTACTGAATCCCCTAGTTATTAATAACTTCGAAAAGCTAGTTGAGCTTCAATCTCAAACAAGATTCATGACAGTATATTTTAACCATATGTCACAGGAAATCAACCCTTCAAGATATATTCATATCCGTGTCAGGCTCCTAAATGTCCCTGACTGAACTTTATTTTTCGACACATCCATGCAGCGCGAAGTGCGTGGAATTCCGGATCACCTACGCTCTATGGAAATCCCAAAAATATTTTCAAGTAAGTTCAGGCATATTGACTCAGAGAAAATGTTTTACACGGACGGATCGCGAATTGAAGAAGCGACAGGGTTTGGTATGTTCAACAAAAATGTTTCGGCTTCATTCAAGCTTCAAGAACCTGCATCTGTTTATATAGAAGAGTTAGCAGCAGTTCATTGCTTTCAACGAATTTTATAGCGCGACTCGCCAAAGAACACTTGCCAACTGGCAAGCTTCTTGGGATAGAGATGATCTGGGTCGGTGGATGCACTCAATTATTCCTAAAATATCGACAAAGGCATGGTTCAAGGGGCTGGATGTGAGTATGGACTTCATTCGTTTGATGTCCAGACTCATGTCCAATCACTACGCATTAGATGCACATCTCCTTCGAATTGGACTCTCCGAAACTAATCATTGTGCTTGTGGCAAAGGCTATCGTGATATTGATTATGTCGTTTGGACATGCGTGGAGTATCGTGATGTCAGATCTCAACTATTAAATTCCTTGCGTACCCAAGGTAGACTATCCAATGTCCCAGTTCGAGACATTCTTGCTTGTCGTGACCTTTCTTACATGAAACTTCTTTATCATTTCATAAAGACAATTAAAGTTTTAATTTAATAATTGACCCTTTTGAGGGTTAGTTCTGACTCCTACTGCGTCCATTAGTTCATCCAATAGCAATATCTTAATAAAAATGATGTGCTGATACAAACAAACTCAAAATAGGTTACGAAATCAACAACAAAATGTACAAAAATTTCAGCTTATTTTATAATTTATAGCGGTTAGTCGCTTGGTTCAAATAATGTTCTTATGTAAATTTAATAATAAATAACGAAATAGTTGATATGATATTTAAAAATAAGAGGATTATGTTTTATTAAACTCAAATCGCTGTGACTATATTAGTATTATATTAGGTTAAGAATTCTATGTAAAAGTGATGATACGGCGAAGAAAAACTTATGTAAATTGTCTTAAGAAATAAACGTATTTATGGAAAAAAAACCATTGACTTCCGATGGATGCCGCTGACTTCCGTCTTCTATTTCCAGGATGACCTGTTGTCCGTGAATGCGAAACTGATATGTGTTCTGTTGGAGCCTCCTGCATCTTCCGCTTGCGGTAACAACCTTTGTATTTTGCTTGGAGATTCTTCGATGGCATCATAATTAACACGATGACGACAGTCAAATTCGAAATGAATGGCTTCTGAGTCGGTGCTATGCATTTTAATAGCAAATCTGCAGAAAGTTTACTACAAACTACAACTGGTTGGAAATGGAGCGTATACAGTATAGTGAAGTAAAATTTCGCATAATTCTTCGGGTATAAAATTATGGTTCTAAATAGCACCTTAGAGAATTTTGATGTCTATTATTTCATTTCGGATTTCAATATTTTAGTAAAAAATACTATCAAAATGCTGTACGCGATTAATTTCTGGCATCCCAGAAGAGCCAAATTGTATAATTTTCTAAAATATTAAACACTGATTGGATATAAACGATTTTAAACACTGTGGCGAATTTAGAACTGTGAAAATTGCAAAAAAAACTGATCAAATTATCTTAGCACTGCACTGATAATTTAAATTTTCGATTTACAAAGAAGCAATCTTTATCGTTCTTTAAGTAATTTTTAGAGCCATTAGAAGGGCTAATTTTGCATAATGCTCCACATTATTGTCCATTTTCCGTTGTATTTTGCTCCAATGCAAACGACCACCAATAGGATGATGTAATCGATCTTCTTCGAAGGGAAACTGGCTCTGCGAATTGAGCGTTTGAGGTTTTGTATAACGCTAAAGGTCTGCTCTTATTTCTAGCGACTGCTCCACCTGACGACCGAAGTCGAAATGAAAGCATTGTCGATTGCTGCTCCCGACGATTGAAGTCAAAATGAAAGCACGACCTAAACGTTTGAAGCTTTATACCATGCAAAAGGTCTACTCTCATTATTGACGACAGCTCTATCTGACGACCGAAGTCCAAATGAGAGCATAACTTGAGCGTTTGAGGTTTGATACCACGCAAAAGGTCGGTTTTCATTGCCATCTGCTCCGCCGGACGACTGAAGTCCAAATGAGAGTTACGACCTGAGCGTTTGAGGTATTTAATTACGCAGAAGGTGCATTCCCCAAGCTGCTGGATCAGGCGCGTATACAGGGAGGGGGGGGGGGGGTTTAGGAGTTCAAACCCCCCCGAAACAAAAAATTATAACCCATGGGAAACATTGTGATATAAATTGTACATGTGTTGATTTATCACCATGTTCTAAAACCCCCCCCCCCCCCCGAAAATTTTCTCTGGCTACGCGCCTGTGCTGGATGATTAAATCAGTCCCACGACGTCCGCTTCCATCCAACGCACAAGAAGAAATGATCGATTTTCATTTTTTTTGCATAAATATCTGTTTATTAATCTTATTTTTGTGAATTACATCAACATTTTACAGTACAAGTGTTTTGACCCTTTGGCCTTTCATCTTTGTCGTTCATACGATTCGTTATTAATAATAGGTGTTTTAGTTACTCTTGTTTTACATACTAATGTTTAATCATAATATTTATTTTAATTATTAATAAAATATCTACTTACTTATAACTATCCCTAACCTAATACGTACAAATTTTGAATTATTTGTATTTCAGAGATTGAGCACCTCTCTTCAAATTTCGTGCAGTATTGTTCGAATTTTTGTTCTAGTATATCCAGTGAGGCCATCTCATGTACTTCACTAGTCCTTGTCCAAGGGGGTAGATTTAGAATCATCTTTAAGATCTTACTTTGAATGCGCTAAAGCCTAAGTTTGTGTGTTCGTGCACAGCCCCGCCAAACAGGGACTGCGTATTCAATTGCGGGGTAGATGATTTGTTTATAGACAGCCATCTGATTCTTCAGGCACAGTTTAGATGTTCTACAAGTCAGCGGATACAGAGACCTAATGAGTATGCTGTATTTTTGAACGATTTTGTCAACATGTGACCTGAATATCAGATGTCTGTCAAAGGTGAGTCCTAGATAGATAACTTCATCGGACCATTGGATGACCTCATCACCGAATCGTATTCGGCATTCGTTTGATGGAACAAGTTTTGGAGATCTTGAATGTGGAAATAAGATGACCTGAAATTTTGCTGCATTGATCACAATTTTCCAGCTTGTAAAATATTCCGTTAAAGCGTCCAGACCTGTCTGTAGTTTATTCTTCAGAGCATTAATGACACGACCTTTGTAAAGAATGGCAGTATCATCAGCAAATTGTGACAGAACACCACCACCCGGAAGAGGTGGGATGTCTGATGTAAAAATATTGTATAGAATGGGACCTAGGATACTTCCCTGGGGTACACCAGCAGGAATAGTAAATCTTTCTGAAAGTGCATTATTCAGAGAAACCTGGAATGCTTTATCTGCAAGATAATTTTTGATAATTTTAATAGAATACATGGGAAAATTATACCTATGCAGTTTAAACACCAAGCCATCGTGCCACACATTATCGAATGCCTTTTCAATATCCAATATTGCCATGGCAGTCGTTTTGGACACTGATTTGTTTTGCTGGATGACGTTGTTAACCCTTGAGAGTTGTTGGATGGTGGATCTTCCTTTCCGGAACTCAGGAATAATATATCCTGTTCATCTGCGAAAGCAAGAACTCGCCTTTGTATTGACTTTTCAAACAGCTTGGATAGGGCAGAGAGTAAGCTGAGGGGCCGATATCTCTTGGAAAAGGAAAAATCTTTCCCCGGTTTCAAAACTGGGATAACTTTAGCTAACTTCCACTTTGAAGGGAAGTAACCAAGCTCCCAGCACCTGTTAAAAAATTTTAGCTAAGAAGACAAATGAACGAATACTCAAATGTTTCAGCTCAATGTTGAAAGTGTTGTCGAAACCGGGGGCCTTCATATTTTTGGATTTTTTCACAATAGCCAACAGCTCATTCGCAGTGACTCTACTTTCCTCAGGAACTAAGCTGTCTGATTGGTCAACCTCAGCTACGCTATCAGCAACGGCTCTTTCATGTGGACTAACAATGTTGAGTCCTAAATTGTGAGAACACACAAACTGATTGCCTAGCGCATTTGCCTTCTCTACTGGTGTGATTAAAGGTATTCCTTCTGCTGCGTCCTGGGGTGACAGCAAAGGAGGAATAGGCTTCGGGTTTTTCTTAAGCACCTTCGTTAAGGACCAGAAGGGCTTTGAATGTGGGAGAATTTCTCGTAGCTTTTGCTGGAAGTTCCTGTTGCGAAGCTCAGATAACCTTTCCTGGATTATCCTAGTTGAGTTGTTATAAGAAGTCTTCCTATCTAGGATGCCATTTCGTTGATACTGCCTCCGGTAGATATTTCGAAGTCGGATGAGTTTCTTGGTGACACTGTCAATTTGAAGAGAGGAACTCGGCATATGTTGTACTGGAACCGTCCTATCACGAGCGACTGTGATTGAATGCTGGAAAGAAGATAGGGCCGCATCTATTTCCATCGGGGAATCAAGTGGCAGATCGATATTAATATGTTGGTCGGCGATTTGTTGAAATTGGACCCAATCGGTGCGAGAATAGTTCCTCCGAGGTTGAATAGGCACTGTTTCTGATGAAGACCCCAACGTCAATATTACTGGAAAGTGAACGGAAGAGAGCTCGTTGAAGACAACCGGAGAGCTGTCTATGGCGATGTTGCTGATGAATATATCCAAAATGGAATGAACTCCCGATCTGGAAAGTCGCATTGGTTGATCCGGAGCGAGGATGTTGTATTGTCCAGCTTCGTAATCTTCGGCAAGTACGAATCCGTTTCGATTCTGTCTTTTGTTTCCCCACAGCTCATGCCGTGCGTTCAGGTCCCCAGCAATGATGAATTTGTTCTGTCGTCGAGTGAGCATAGCCAGATCTCGCTTCAATGATGCACACGTACCATCTCGAAGATTTGTTTGTTTAAGGCAGTACGCTGTAATGATGATGATGGGTCCCATCGTCGTTGTAATCTCAATTCCGATGGCTTCTATAAGTTGCAATTTAAAGGCTGATAGAAGCCTGTGCTGAATGGATCGTTTAACGGCAATGGCAACTCCCCCTCCTCTGGTAGTTGTCCTGTCGAGCCTGTGAATCCTGTAATTGGAAATAAAAATAGAAATTTTAGGTTTAAGATGAGTTTCAGTTAAAATAGCAATATCGGCATTCTTCTCTTGAAGAAAGTCGGACAATTCAGCAGTTTTGCTCCTGAGGGAGCAAGCATTCCAATTTACTATAACCAACTCATTATATTGCATATTCGATGATGAATTTGCCTAAGGCGTTGATTTGATCTAACCGCGTTCTGCAGTTTCGAAGTTTTGTTGTCATTGTTTCAAAAATGACGATCAGTTGTTCAGCAGAGAATAAATCACCAGAGTCATCCTTTGCTTGTGGTTGATTATTGCCCCATCCAGGAGGGATTTTTGAAGAAGATTCTTTTTGTGATCCAGCGGTTGAATCTTTTGGGATGCTGCGAGGAAGTGGCGGCAAATTCGGAATATCCCTCTTCGGTGGGAGCCGTGGGAAATTAATTTCATCCTTCTGTGGAACATTCTTGCGCGTTGATTGTTTACGGGACGCCTGTTGTCGAATTTTTATGAACTCAGCACGTTTGGGACACGATTTGCTAGTAGATGGATGGTCGCCATCACAGTTCACACATTTTACAGCGATGTCATCTAGTAGGCAATCGTTGGTATTGTGTGGTTCGGCACATTTCCCGCGCCGACTTTTCATGTGGCAATTTCTCGCTCCATGGCCGTAGTTCAAACAGTTCGTGCACTTTGTGACATCTCGATGTACCGGTTTATACTTTTGCCATTCGATGATTATGTGAAATAACGATTTAATCGTTTTCAGTTGACTCATGGTGATGGAGCCCTTCTCCAGATGAATCAGGTACAGTTGATCTCTAAACTTTTTGTCCGTATTATGTCGTTTCATTTTAAACACCATCATAGGCTTCAGTTCAGCCTCCGACAGTGCCTGCTTTAGTTCGGCTTCCATCATGTCGGGTAGTCCTCGAAGTACAACCTTCATAGGTTTGTTGGCGGCAATATCGTGTGTGAAGTATTCAGCTTTTGTCTGCTTCAGATAACATTCCACTCCTTTGTAGTGGTTCAAAGCCGGAACAGCTATTTTGTAGCCTTCAGTACATAAACGGATTGTTGCCTGTAGTCCTTTGCTGATCAATGTTTTGAAATCCGAGCGTAGAGTTGGTGGGAAGCCCTTCAGGTAGAAAGGCGGCATTTTTCCTTCTTCTGCAGTTCCTCTTCGACATCAACTGGCAGATCAGCATATTGGTTTTTACTCAGCAAACGGTCGTTTACCTGTACATCACTTGGCTTCAGACGCTTAGCATCCTTTGGATATCCTTCTCGGATCTATGGCGGTTTTTACCCATAGCTTGTGTAGGAAGACAACTGCGAATAAAAAATAAAACAAAATCGAAATTAGTCGTAGTAGGTTATTCGTCTATCAACATCGAGTGTTAGATGACGAATGATCGATTTTCAACCACGGTTCCCCTTTTATAAGCAGTCAGTTGAAGATATGTGCCTGACTACCTCAAAATCGTCGTCCTTGCGCAAAAAACCTAAGCAAAAGCAAAGAGTTTTCGGCGTTTTTTTTTTTTTTTTTTCATATTTTGAGAAAACTTAATTTTTAAGTTGTTATCTCACACTGTTCAAAATTTTATCCTATATTCCTGATCATATTTTTGATGAAATAGTGAAAATATTATGTTGCTGTCATTAATACAAGTCGAGATATTCATGATTAAGTTCTGCCCATTCTTCCTTATGGCTAAGTTTGAAAAGGCACCCCATAGTAAAGTAAGTCGTATTCACGACAAAAATGTCCATTTCACGTAAATTCATCAGGATTTTGTCGGGTTTGTAGATTTGGATAATTGATAACCAAATAAATTTATTTCAATTCTTGAGATATTCAGTTTTCGATTCGGCTCCTGAGGTTGATTCAACTGACTTCGTCCAAACCGATTTTCGAATTCCGTTTTCAGTATCGAATCGTTTCTCAAAGCTCAAATCGAATTTCAATAACAAAAATTCAAAATAAAGGATTTATGGTCCCGTACAACATTAATGAATTTTATCTGATTCTGGAATCACAGGGTGATGAGTTTTTAAAATTCATACCGATATAGAAGATGACAATCCAAAAAAGCTTCAAAGTTGAACTCAAAACTATTGCAATTTATTCGTCATATTAATTTATGGCCATACGAATCGTTTTTGGTTATGCTAGTTCCTGAATACCGGTTCTGGTAGTTCCTTAAATAACCGTAAACTATACAGTGGAACTTATTTCGACATCATGGAATGTTCAATCGATTACTACACGTTTAGATTAAAATTCGATCCGAATTGCAGTTTCGACATTACAGGGTAATGAGTGAATAGAACTTTAAATTGCCATTTAGGGGTTAGCCAAATTTTGTGGTAGGGCACATAGCCGTTTTTATTATTTTTACGTTTCGTCTTTGACTCATCAATGCAGATCAGTTCAAATTGAACTGCTTAGTGCTAAACTCGGCAGTTCAATTTGAACCGCTACGCAGACGTAAAGTTTCTGCTATTTACAGAAAACTTTTTGCTTTGCAACGGAGTGCAATGTCGGACGGAGTAAATTGTCGCTTGAAATGACGGTTATTAAAATAATGTCATGAAAACTAAAACACCGAAGAATATGCATGCAAAAAAACACATGCGGATGATAAAAAAGGTATCATTTCACTGCTAGGTGGATTAAGCACGTTTTTCATCAACCGATTACGACAGGAGTCATTCGATGGCATTGGCAAAATAATTCTAGTTTGATCCATGGGCCAATATGGGATATTAAATCGACATTTTCTACATACTCTGTTTGTAACAAATAAATGTATGCTTATGTACCTGATTACTGTTAGAATTGATAGAACAAAGTCTATTAATAAGTTCAACTCTGAAATTGTTTCCTTAGGATCATTGTTCAACCAAAAAAATGTGTGCATGTAAGCTGCCATGGTGCTGAAACTCTATTCTTTTGAAAAAAAAATCGACAACATAATATTCGCCAAAGGGACCGAATCTTGACGAAGATAATATGTTGAGTAAGGTATCAACGAGTTTATTGAAATAAATGCAGCAAGTGACTGGATACTCACTAACGAGTGTAGCTCGATGCAAAGCAGTCAGTTGCTCTATGGGATCTGTTAAGTTAACGATATGTTCATCAGAAACTCTATATCAAACAATTCGGGATATCGAGTTTCATTGGCACTCAATGTCATGAATATTATTGGTCTTCCAAGTTGTCTAATCATAGCAAAAACATCATGCTTACGTTGTTGCCAATATTGAACTAGATTTGGGATAGACTTGAGAAACGATAAATTACGTTCAATGCAAGTCTCCAAGAACTATCGGTTCTTCAACATTTCGCGAGTTATATTCGCAGTTCCCATGCACTTAAAAGTGCTGTGCGAACCTTCTGAAGCATGAATTCGCATAATTTTAGCCGTTGTATACAACAGGTGTTTCGGTTTGGCACCTCGCCTATCCTGGCGCCTGAGTTCACTAGTAGCCATCATAAATGGTGTAACATGAAGATCAGTCCTGAAAGTGCATGGATGTCCGAAATAAATATCTGGAATTGTGAGCTCTTCCGCAAACTCGTCATATATTATTGACAGCGGAATTCTATTCTGAGCAGGCGCAATTTTCAAATACTGGTCTTCAATCCAAAGGAGCGATTGTTGTTGTCCAACCAAAAGCTCAAAAACACTTTGATAATCAATAAATTCAAGCTCGTTGTCAGGATCAAGCATTACTGACGAGGAGTCCAAACTGGATTAATTGATCTTGATTGATTACTATATTATAACGACGGTATAATGGAGTATCAACAAGAAATATAAGCCACTTTTTCACAGTAGCTTTTTGAATGAATACAATAGCATGATTTATGAATCGAATGCTTCTTACTGCTAACATTGAATGCATAATCATCATCAATGTTTCTAGAAAGCACGCGAACCATCTCAGAAACATCTACTGACTGGTACATTAATAATTTGTTCCATAATTGAATGACCTGCAGCGTGACGCAAGCGGCGAATCTGCATAAAATGTATTCTTGGTGAGATGAGTCTCTCACTTATGGGATCAAGTGAAGGTAGACCTAGCGGACGATTGGGATATACAAAACCATTTTTGTTTGCTAGGTTAGGTATAACCTCACGTTTCAAACTGCTTCGGCATGTTTGACATGCTCTAAAGTTATCTGTGGATTCAAAAGAAAGCAATGTGATAAGAAAATTTTCCTCTTCTCTCTTAATAGTTTTCAAATCATTTAGAAACCATAATCGATCGCAAACGCTACACATTACAACTAAGGTTGGTGCCAGAGTGAAAGCGTCGCGCGAAGCGTCTGGACGCGCGTGTGAGCTAGTTAAATTTGATCAAAGCAAACCTGTCAGAGTGAATGCGATGGGAAAACAGTACATCGCATTGAATCGCTTCGCTTCGGTCCGCGTTCCGTGCTCACTCTGACGTCAACCTAACTCATTATCAGTAAACCGCTTTTTGAACTTGCGATCAGCCTTTTCATAAAAACACATCATATCTATAAAGAAATAAAAAAACCATTTATACGTTTCATTCTTGGCAGCTAGCAGTGTATTAAAAAACTATATATATTTCAAACGTAAAACATTTAATTTTACGTTTACAAATATTGGCTACCCGAGTGAAGTCTAACATCAAAATAAGAACAAATTGAAATCTTACTATGATAGCAACATCAGATTGAAATCCTAATATGATATCCACTCATCAAATTTTCAATTAATATCACATTATGTTATCATTTTGATGTTTGAAGGCAAAAGTTTTGTAAAACTCAAAAAATGAAAATATTAAAATCAACAACTTGAGCAAATTTTATATGGCAACTCAAAAATACAAAGTTTAGTTTCAATGGAAGAATTATTCCTTCAATCCTATGTTGCCTTTTACAAAAATGCTTTGACATCCTTCCGAGAACCTGCAGTTGACCGCAACCAAAACCGCGAAGAAACGATTTTTAATCAACATTTTTTCAACTTTTACGCAAATAATGCTCCTTTTTTGTCGTGAATACGACTTACTTTACTATGGGGCGCCTTTTCAAAATTTACCCTCTGAGAGAGTGATAAGTTTTTGATCGTGAATATCTCCTGTTATATCTAACGAATCAACATAATTCTTGTTACATGCCATCGGAAATATGATCACAATTTTATGATAAAACTTTCAGTTGTGTGACATATTCTTAAATAGTTCACAATTAAACTTTTCTGAAATGTTTGGTATAAACGAGTATCAAAGAGGATAATTCATATGGCGCGTTTGCCTTTCTCGTATTTTGAAAGCTCATAGCTCAGTGATCTGTAGAAGGATTTATATAATCTAACTACCAATAGAATCGAAAATCTTCAACTTGAACGTATATTACAACAATATTGAAGTATTTCAATAGTGCACTATTGAAAAACCTGTTTGATTTAACCCATGACAGCACCAGCCAATCAGAACGCGAGATGTCTGCATCTATACAAGAGCATCCATATAAAAGTTGAATGGTTCACTTTTCCTACCATTTGCTGAGCAACTCTTCCCGAAACAAGACCCACGACAGCAACATCGAGGACCTGTCGTCTCATTGTTTCCCGATATGAATGCACGAGACACCGTCAGCACAATGACACCGAAAAAGGCAGCCAAAAAGTCCAGCAAGGCCCATTGCCGAAACAAGACACACACGAGAACCATCTCAGATCTCAATATTTCCTACCAAAAGATTCATCAAGATGGGAGTTAAAATAATTTGCACCGTCACTAACACATTCAATTACGAACGGCAATGCGAAAGCGTAAATGATGATTTTGAACACATCTTTATACTAGTTTACAAATATGCAGTGTGAAACAGAGTTGCCACACAATATGTATTTTTGTCGCGAGTACTTTAGTATGCGGCCGAAAACAAAAATTGTTAGAACAAATGTTTCCACTTGATTTGCGCATTCTACTTTCCAGGCGTATCAGAACTGGCTAAACTTAAAGCAATATTTCTAAATATTTCTTTATCACAGTGATGTGGTCATCCTGAAAAGGACGGGGTTTTCAACGGATGGCCAGCTGCAGATGGCGAGGGATGATTTTCGTTTTCGTTGTCATGGGCAGCGTTACCGGCCAATTCCAACACTTCGGCAACCAAGTACTCCATCACTGCCGCCAGATAGACCGATGCACCAGCACTGACACGCTCGGCGTAGTTCCCCTTCCGAGGCAAACGATGGATTCTGCCGCCAACTGGGCACTACAGACCAGAATTCCACAATACGCAGTTAACAGCTCGACGACCAATTCAGTACTGGCTGTCGCTCTGCTAACTCTCTCTTTTATATCGTTTCACTGTTTCCCGTTCTGCGTATAGGAAAGGAATTCTAACAAAGGGGACGTCCTACCGTGCTACCACTAGCACGTATAAAAGGAAATGTGATGTGAGAAATAGCGTCATTTAAGTTAAAGCAGCTACTCTGTACGTACGAGACACCATCAGAACGATGGCTCCGAAAACAGGTAGAAAAGCAGATTTGTACCGTCCCTAACACATTCAATTACGAACGGCAATGCGAAAGCGAATGTGATGATGTTCAACACATCTTTATACTAGTATGGGGTCGTGCGAAAATATGCCATGCGAAACAGGGTTGCCATATATACAGGTTAATCTGTATTATTATTATTACTATCATTATTATTATTAGAATCACTCTTGCATACCGAAGATCGTAGATACATTTCAGACCAGGCCATTGCAATTGTCTCGTACTGAAATTTCGAGAGGAATCAAATATCTTCGAACTTCATAGCTTCAATAAAAATAAACTACAAATTTGTCGTACCTAGCTTCCTATATTAGCAAATTAAAAAGGAATTGTTTCAAGTTTGGAATATATAGTTGTAGAATAGTAGCTGTTTAATGTAACTAATCTGTACTTTAATGTAGGTGTATCGCTTCAAATTCTATTAGTGAAAAAGAGGAAAGCTTGCACAATTCATACAATCAATCAACTAACTGATATTCGGAAAAGTGATGGGAGCGTGCCAGTTTTTTCGTATTCACGACATCCAGTTATGTCTCTGACATTACTCACCCGCCTTTTTTAAACACGATAATATTGGTGTCAAACCACACGTCAGGGGCGCATTAGATAAATTGGCGATCATCGGTACCTCGTTTGTCTGAAGCAGGTCAATCTGAATAGTGGCTTAGGCATTCCCATCTCGCTGATCGCCTGTCGTAGAATGAGCTCATTTCAGAATTTGATATGAGAAATATATTTGACGTCATCCAACTCCTTCTAGATACGTTAATTATCCGATCCTGTAACAGTTTTTGCGTTCAGTTTAAAAAAATGTTTCGATATTTGTAATCATACGACGTCGTGAAGTTCATTACAAAATTTTTAAACCATTATTTTCAGTGCATCCAGAAATTGGAAACCTGGATTGCGCAAATAACCTACTCGCCAAATCCGTTCTGAAAATGCCCACAACTTTATATCCAACAGTATGGAAAAATTCATTGTTTACGAAGTTCGAACATCGAATATTGAATGTCTCAGATTTCAGAACCTAGAGCTAATTCTTAATAATAATTTATTGGTTTATAGGTGCCACCAAGAAAATATTTGTTTAATTTTTCTATTCCTAAGTAGTCCACAAACTGTATCGAAGACACTCTTCAAAACAATTTTTATCTTTAGTTATAAATGCTTATAACTCAATATACTCACTAACGCTAGATACTATGAGAAGTATTTTATCAATCATCTAATAGATCTTGGAACTTTAATACACTCTTCCAAAGAAATCGTCTAACTAAATCATCATAATTTTGAGTCACAGGACTAATTCTGCATCAAATGATCGTAAATTATAGGTCTACACAAGGACTAAAAATTTACTGAAAAGATTATGGTTCTCGGTCCCAATTAGCCGAAATCAATAAATGATCTGGGATACCTGATTGCCGGATTCCTAATTCACGTTACCTGTGTTGTAAAACGTTCGGTTTTCAGAGCCTCTAAATTCGTATTTCAAAGCACATATGATTACATGTGCATGTTGTGTGAGATCATGTAGATAACTCAATTTAATGTTATAATGTTTGAATGCTACAGCTTTGGATATGAGAAGAACAAAGTGAACATTTTCATACTGTGCTCAAATAGCCACAGTGCTGTTCATGGTGGATGCGGGATGGAAGCGACGCAACGAGTGTGCACTAACAGAAACATCCTGTATACAACTTTGAGAAACAACACCGCTTGTCATATAACCGAACATTTTCCGTCTCCTTATAGCTAGCGATTACAGTCCATAGCAATCGCAAAAAGTTCGCAATCCAAATTATCTTTTTCTCACTTGCGACTGATATGGAGATTGCATAAAATCTTTTTTCTTGCTTGCAAGTTATATCGCCTAAATGTATACTATCCCGGACCTGTTTTGGCTGTTCTATTTTTAGCTTATGCTCGTGACGTGTCATTTCGAGAAAATCCACATCATATTAAGTTTTCAATGTGCTTCCACTGAGAGCAAAACTAGTTTTCAGTTTGATGTCACACAGCATTTTGTCGTGAATACGACTTACTTTACTATGGGGCGCCTTTTCAAAATTAGCAATAAGGAAGAATGGGCAGAACTTAATCGTGAATATCTCGACTTGTATTAATGGCAGCAACATAATTCTTTCACTATTTCATCAAAAATATGATCAGGAATTTAGGATAATATTTTGAACAGTGTGAGATAACCACAAACAACTTAAAAATTAAGTTTTCTGAAATTTTCAAAACAACGCGAAAAAGTCTACAGGGTCCGGCACTCGAAGTGTAACCAATTAAAAAGGCCATAAATTCAGTTTGGAAAATTACTTTTACTTAATTCAAAGTACAAAATGTGTAAAAATAATACAAAATTCTGAATCAATTCACTTTTGCTCGATATGACCACCTTTTGCCTTGACTATGGCTTTGAGACGGTAAAAAAACGAATCGCAAGCTGCCGAATGTGACTTGCAGGTATGTAGGCCCACTCGCGGACAATAACTTTTTTCAGCGCCTCGAGAGTGGTGTATCTTTTAGTTCGGATTTTGCTCTCCAAAATGGCCCAAAGAGAATAATCCATTGGATTCGCATCTGGTGAATTCGAGAGCCATTGTGTGGACGTGATGAAGTTCGGAACGTTGTTTTTCAGCCATTCTTGGTTCACTCGAGCTTTGTGAGACGGTGCCGAGTCCTGCTGAAACGTCCATGGTCTGCCACCGAAATGTTTGTCTGCCCACGGCTTCAAATCAACCTCCAGAATACTTTCCCGATAATATGTCGCATTTACCTTGACGCCAGGCTCGAAGAAAACGATTGGAGAGCGCCCATCCGCTTTCGGCCAAACGAAGCAACTCCTTCGCTCTCTCAAGTCAAGATTTTTTTTTCGCGTTCACTTTTGGCAAAATGCTTTCTTGCGCTTGTAAACAATACTACTTCGACTGTCATTTAGCAAATTTCTAGAGAGCTGATGCCCGTGCGTCAGCTGCGCGAGCGGTCTGAAGTTGGTTACACTTCGAGTGCCGGACCCTGTACATTTGCTTGGGTTTTTCGCGCAAGGACGACGATTTTGAGGTAGTCAGACACATATCTTCAACTGAACGTTATAAAAGGGGAACCGTGGTCGAAAATCGATCATTTCTTCTTGTGCATTGGATGGAAGCAGACGTCGGGGCGAGAAGACGTATTCAAACAGCAGCATCGGAGAGCGCACCTTCTGCGTGGTTAAAAACCTCAAACGCTCAGGTCGTAGTTCTCATTTGCCTTCTGGTCGTCAATGCGAGAAGACGCATTAAACCAGTTTCGCATCATTTGGCACTGCGAGCGGATGTGTCGGTTTTGTACGCAAAGCTAGTTTCAATTCAAGCAAGAACGATTGCATCAGCTGCTGGTGGTTTGCATTGGAGAGAAAGAAAACAAAAAACGAAAAGTGGACAACATTATATAAAATCAGCCGTTCTAAGGGCTCTAAATGTTATCTAAATTAAGATTACTTCTTCGCAAATCGAAGGTAGAAATCATCAGTTTAGTGAAAATCCAAAATAATTTGATTTGCTTCCTGCACTTTTCGCTGTGCGAAAATCGTTCGAGATAAATGTTCCGAACTGTGCTAAATATCGTAGAATATTCCACAGTTTGGTCCTTCTAAAAGGCAGAAATGAATCCTGTACAGATCTTGATAGTTTCTTTCAATGAAATACGCTAATCCGAAATGAGATAATCGACGTCAAAAATCGTTGAAAATTTTAGTAGTGAAAAATGGAAAAGTTTCGCAATTCACACAATCGATCCACTATCAATTCGAATTCCAAATTTTAAATCGTGTCAATTTTATTCATATTCACGACATCCAGTTATGTCTCTGACATTACACATCCGTGCTTTTTTTCTGCTTTCGATTTTGATCTTTTAACCGTTAAAACGACCAAAATGATAGCAAATTAAGTAATCGATATATACGAACAGCACAGCATCAAATTGAGTTTTCGTTTTGATCAACAGGATGAAAAATTATTGGAAAATATCAAGAACCGTTACTCTGAATATTATCACCAGCACTTTGAACGAATTTTAAGTATATTTCTAATAACGCTGTCAAAATCAAAGTTAGCTAGGAGTCAATCGGGAGATCAATGCGTCGTGATTCAAGATATGTTATAATAACATACCTGATCGACAATTGTGTAATTCTACGATATCAAACACTGGATATAAACCATAACACTGCTGAAAATTTTTCACTGCAAAAATTGCACGAAGCCAATCAAATTATTCTACATTTGCACTACACTGATGGTTGTAAATTCTGATATGCAAAGAAACAATCTTTATAGTTTTTTAGATAACAGTTTGAACCATAAGAAACCTAAAATTTTGCATAATTTTGTTCCCCGTTATCCATTTTTCGTTGTATTTGCTCGAATGCAAACGACCAGCAGCAGGATGATGCGATCGATCTTCTATGAAGGGAAACTGACTGAGTGACCTGAGCGTTTGATGCTTTATACCATGAAAAAGATCTGTGCAGCGGCCATTTTTCTTAGAATTTGCCAATATTGTATAACAGTAGGAAATTGTGTATGAAACTCGTGAAGTAAACTCTCACATCAGCGTTACCACAACCTTGGTGTATAAACTCTGTTATAGAAACATGGACATTTCCGAGCATTAGTCATCGCAAAGTTTTTGTAGAAACTTTGTTATACAAACATGGACATTTCCGAGCATTAGTCATCGCGACGTTGTTGTAATAACTTTGTTATAAAAAACATGGATATTTCCGGGCAGTAGTCAGCGCAGCAATGTTGTAGAAACAAAGTTATTTTTTTCACGGACCCCAGTAACTGACACTGGTATAGTGACAGTGATCTCGGCTCTTCGGTAGAACTTCGGGAGAAATGAATCTTCGACTCGGATGAATCTTCGACTTAAAATCGCAAGCTCAGCTTTTACTGAAGACTTCGGGCTTTACCCGAAAGTAAATGTTAGGAGTTTAAAAACCCTTAGTTGGGAAGCATTAGCAGTTAGTCAGTTTCAAAGAGTTCACGAAAAATATCCGTAAGTCTCGGGTGTCGACCCGTAGACAGTTCTGTCCGTTTCGGATAGTGGACGGAAAGTACTCCGTCAATCAGTTTTCAGAGAGTCGCAAGTCACGGTCGTCATAGTTTAGAGCGTAGTCAGTGAAATTTTAGGACGAAATGAAAATATTATTCTTTGCGCGATTAACACTAAAAGGAAAAAGGTCGTTCTCGTGTTAATAATCGTTTTTCAAGTAGAACTATTCCGTGTACAATATCGTTGTAGGAAAAGAATCCGCTAAATGAGGCTGACAGAAAAGCATAGAAGCAGTTTTTGAATAGTGATCAATAAAAATAAATATCGGATATGTCAGCACATAGCCTGATGGTAGCAAGTGGAAGAAGAAACATTCACTGAGGGATAATAGCTATTTTTCGTGAACAAAACATACAGCACAAGAATCATTGATCCACATTAGTGTTACCGAGAAAAGATAACAAGTGATAACAGTTTTTGCAAAGATTTTTCTGCCATTGTGTAGTTTGCCACCACTGTGTAGAAAACCTTAATTGTGAAGTAATAAAAGTAAATAAAAGAATCTTAAAGAAGAACAAAAAAACCTGTTTTAATCCACCTAGTGGTGTAATGGTGCCTTTCTCATGTACATATAATAATGTGGTATTCTATTTAAAATTTTTCTCTTCGATTTTTGAAAGAAACCAAGAGATTGATTGTGCATTAACTAGTAGAACATACATAATAAAACAGTGATTGCGTAGGTCATCCTTAAGGAAACGAAGTGGGTTCAATATTATATGCACTTCTGGCACCGGAACCCGAGAACCGGTATAATCAAAGTCGGTTCGTACGGCCACCAACTAACATACAAACTCTACTAGTACGCACTCTAAATTATGATTTAAATGTTTGTTGTATCCGAAAATATGCAGTAATTTTTGGTAGGACCATAAGACCTTTCAATTGACCCTAAGATTGAGAATAACGGTTTAGAGTCCAGTTTATAACATTTTTTACGGTTTTTGTTCCGCCAGTTTAAGTGACGGTGTACAATATTGAACACACTTTATCCTTTAACACTCCGGAACCGGAAGTCAGATCCGGATGAAATTCAGTAATTCCATATGGGACCGAAACACCTTTCATTTAAACCTAAGTTTTTGGAAATCGGTCAAACCATCGCTGAGAAAAGTGAGTGAGATCTATTTTGGTATATATGACCACTATTTCCGGTACTTCTGGAGCCGGATACCGGGAACCAGGATAGCCGGAATCGGTTTATTTAGTTGCCTACTGATAATGACTATCGATTTGTGTAGTTTTGAGACCAGTTTAGAACATTTTTTACGTTTTTTGTTTCACCAGTTTAAGTGATGGTGTACAATATTGAACACACTTTACCCTATAACTCCGGAACCGGAAGTCAGATCCGGATGCAACTCAGTAATTCTAAATGGGACCGGAACACCTTTCATTTGAACCTAAGTTTGTGGAAATCGGTAAAACAATCGCTGAGAGAAGTGAGTGAGATCCATTTTGGTATTTGACCACTATTTCCGGTACTTCCGGAACCGGATACCGGGAACCAGGATAGCCGGAATCGGTTTGTTTAGTTGCCTACTGATAATGACTATCCATTTGTGTAGTTTTGAGACGAGTTTAGAATTTTTTTTACGTATTTTGTTTCGCCGGTTTAAGTGATGGTGTTCAATATTGAACACCCTTAACCCTATAACTCCGGAACCGGAAGACCTATGATTTGAATCTAAGTTGGTCAAAATCGGTTCAGCCATCTCCGAGAAAACCTAGTGAGATTATTTGACACATACACATACATATAGAGAGAGAGAGAGAGAGAGAGAGAGAGAGAGAGACATTGCTTAGCTCGATGAACTGAGTCGAATGGTATATGACACTTGGCCCTCCGGGCCAATTTTCACTAATCGGTTTTTCTATATGAGAAAGACAGAAAGGAGATTTTTATTTCTAATTGTGAAAAACACCCCTCCAATCCTCGACGCACGTCGCTCGCACTGCACGGGAATACAAGCTATTTATCGGGTGACAGCGGTGGGAAATTCTGTCCAAAAAAAAAAAACAAATATAAATGTTATCCAGAGGGACAACTAGAAAATTCCCATAAATACAACCGAAACTCACACAACGAATTTTATCATAACGACATGTGCTTAATCGAAGATTTGATTTGATAGCAAATACTTCAAAAATAATGCAAAACAACTGTGGGTAAACTGCAAGATATATTCATAATATCAGGACTAGAAATGTGCCTGCTCAAATGAGATATGAAGCATCTACAGTCGAAATAGTCCATCCACTATTTAGCGATTGATGAATACGGTACTGTATGAAATAAAAGACGTGAAAGCTATAGTCTACTTGAACGACACAATTGTTTTTGGTTTAACTATTGAAGAACATAAAGATAACTTGTGCAAATTTTTAAGGGCACTGTGCCGATATAATTTAAAAGTCGAACCAGGAAAATGCTAAATTTTGAAAACGGAAATAAAATACTTAGGTCATGTAATTCACAAGGAAGGCACTAAGGAAGAAAACATTAGATCAATTAAAGAAATGACAGCGGCCAGGACGGTTAAAGGAGTCCGCTCCTTTTTAGGAACAGTAAATTTCTATGGAAACTTTATACCACATATAGCAGAGAAACGTAAACCACTGAACGATCTCTTGCGAAAGAATGTTAAGTTTGTTTGGACAGAAGAATGTCAAAAAGCATTTAAAGAATTGAGAATTTTTTAAACTAACTACCAATAGAATCGAAAATTTTCAATGAACGTGTATTGCAACAACATTGAAGTTTTTCAATAGTACACTATTGAAAAACCTGTTTGATTTAACTCATGACAGCACCAGCAAATCTGAACGCGAGATGTCTGCATCTATACAAGAGCATCCATATAAAAGTTGAGTGTTTCATTTGTCCTATCATTTTCTGAGCAACTGTTCCCGAAACAAGACACACGAGAGCAACATCGAGGACCTGTCGTCTCACTGTTTCCCGATATGAATGCACGAGACACCGTCAGCACAATGACACCTAAAATCGGTAGATAGGCAGCCAAAAAGTCCAGCAAGGCCCATTGCCGAAACAAGACACACACGAGAACCATCTCAGATCTCAATATTTCCTACCAAAAGATACATCAAGATGGAAGTTAAATTAATTTGCACCGTCACTTACACATTCAATTACGAACGGCAATGCGTAAGCGAAAATGATGATTTTGAACACATCTTTATGGCTACACCCATAGCGGCCATCTAGCCATTCGCTACACGATCGGTCAATTGGCGAGAAGCACAAGGAGGAGTAATACTCCCAAAACTCTAGCGTGGAAGGTGGCTAACTTCGACCGCGAAACGTTTTGCGCTGCCCTTGAATTGGAGGAGCACAACGCGAACCTGAGAGGGGACGAGTTGGTTGCTATCTTGTCACGGGCGTGTGACGCGACCATGCCTAGAAAGGCTCAACCGAGGACCAACAGACCACCGGTCTACTGGTGGAACGAGCAAATTGCACGCCTTCGCGCATCCTGCCTCAGGGCTAGAAGAAGGATGCAAAGAGCTCGAACAGCGGAGATGAGGATGGAGAGGAACACGGCGTTCAAAGCGGCGAAGCTAGCACTAAACAAGGCCTTCAGCGCAAGCAAAAGAGCCTGTTTCGACAAGCTATGCGAGGGAGCCAACTCCAACCCATGGGGCGATGCCTACAGGATGGTGATGGCCAAAACAAGAGGGGCGCAAGCACCCCCTGAACGTAGTCCGGCGAGGTTGAAGGAAATCATAACGATTCTCTTTCCCCACCACGACACGTCCCCCTGGTAGCCAGCTCCGCTACCAGCGAATGAAGTCGAAAAGGTGACGAACGAGGAGTTGTTCACTGCAGCGAGATCGCTCGATACAAAGAAAGCCCCGGGGCCAGACGGTATCCCGAACGTGGCTCTAAAGGCGGCTATAATGACAAAACCGGACATGTTCAGGGAGGTCATATAGAGATGTCTGGACGAGCGTATGTTCCCAGACATTTGGAAAAGACAAAGGTTGGTACTATTACCGAAACCTGGGAAACCCCCAGGGGATCCTTCGGCGTATAGACCAATCTGTCTGATAGACACTGTGGGTAAGATCCTTGAGAAAATCATCCTCAACAGGCTAGCCCCCTTCATAGAGGAGGCAGGAGGACTGTCCAGTCAACAGTACGGGTTCCGCAGAGGCAGGTCGACGGTGGACGCCATAACATCGGTGGTAACCACAGCGGAGGTAGCAATACAGCGCAAACGACGAGGAATCCGCTACTGTGCGGTAGTAACGCTAGACGTCAAAAACGCGTTCAATAGTGCTTGCTGGGCAGACATTGCTGATTCCCTACTTCGACTAGGAGTACCGGAAGGGCTGTACAAGATTCTGGAAAGCTACTTACAGAACCGAGTATTGCTCTACGAGACCGACGAAGGCACACGTAGCACTCCAATCACGGCTGGAGTACCACAGGGATCTATCTTGAGCCCGATCCTGTGGAATATAATGTACGATGGAGTACTGAGGTTGAGGCTCCCTCCGGGTGTCAAGATAGTCAGGTTCGCGGACGACGTCACGCTGACAGTCTACGGCGAATCCATCGAAGAGGTCGAACTAAGTGCATCACACTCAATCTGCTTGGTGGAGGACTGGCTGCGTAGCAGGAAACTGCAACTCGCGCACCACAAAACAGAGGTGATGGTGGTAAACAACCGCAAATTGGAACAGGAGGCGTTGGTACATGCCGGAGATTGCGTGATCCCCTCCAAGAGACCACTAAAGCAATTGGGTGTGATGCTTGACGACAAACTCAGTTTCAGCAAGCACGTTGAATACGCCTGCAAGCGTGCATCAACAGCGATCGCGGCGCTCTTCCGTCTGATGGCCAACAGCTCGCCTGTGCGCTCCAGTAAACGAAGGTTACTGGCAGGAGTGGCAGTTTCGATCCTCAGGTACGGCAGCCCGGTATGGGCGTCGGCACTAAATGTGGAACGCAACGCACAGTTTCTGGAGAGTACGCATAGACTGATGTGTCTTCGCGTAATCAGTGCATACCGCACTGTATCGAGGGATGCGGCCTGCGTGGTTGCAAGTATGATGATTATCGGTCTGATAGTGAAGGAAGACGCGGAGCGCTACAGCATGCGAGGAGACAGGAACGTCCGTAGGGCCTCCAAAGCCGCTTCTTTAAGGCATCCCAAATTGCGGGCATATTGCAGCGGAAATGTAGTGCGGATCAACAACAGGCAGCCGCGACCGCTAGCCGAGCGCAACCGTAGTAGGCTCAAGAGGGATCAGCGAATAAACGTCGGTCCGGGAGAACCTTCTTCGCCGGGAAGCTCTTTGTCGGAGTAGTCTAGATCCATCGTCGGGGACTAGACGAGTAGTACGTAAAACTGCTAGGATCGTCGGGGCGCTAGTGAACCGGAAGCTATCCTCCAACCGGAATCACTGGACCGACCCAGGCATCCTCTCGGTCGGGCGTTGACGGGTATCAAAAGCGTCGGTTTCGGCAGGGCCTCCTTCGTCGGGGAACTCTCCGTCGGTGTAGGCTAGATCCTTCGGCGGGGGCTAGTCGAGTAGCCGCCACAACACCGATTCGAGTCGCTGAGGCGCCAGCGAACCGGAAGCTATGCTCCAACCGAAATTGCGGGACCGACCTCGGCACTCCATCGGGTGTCCCGTGTGGTGTAAGAGACTCGGTGTCGGGAGATTCTCCTTCGCCGGGGAACTCTCCGTCGGAGTAGTCTTGATCCTTTGTCGGGGAATAGACGAGTAAATCGTGGTGTAATACCGCTAGGATCGTCAGGGCGCCAGTGAACCGGAAGCTATCCTCCAACCGGAATCACTGGACCAACCCAGGCATCCTCTCGGTCGGGCGTTGACGGGAATCGAAAGCGTCGGTTTCGGGAGGGCCTCCTTCGTCGGGGAACCCTCCGTCGGTGTAGACTAGATCTTCTGGCGGAGACTAGTCGAGTAGTTCCGCGACGTAGCATCAGTTTTGGGTCGTCGAGGCGCCAGTGAACCGGAAGTTACCCTCCAGCCGGCATCACTGGACCGACGTCGTCATCCAACTGGTCGATCCCTCGAGAGCAGGATGCTGATCCCCATTCTGCATAAATCTGAGGAGGGTGCTGTGAGCACCAATAGCCTTCCACCCCGAAGTAATACCATGCGGTGGTGCCGGGTAGGTAGGGTTGGAGATCCAAGGTGTTTTAGTGGGTAGTTCCAATCAACAGTTGGGTAGTCCTGTGGAGAGTCCCACACTCCGTGCGTAAATACATTTCACCTTGTAAAAAATAACAGAGTTGCCACAGATCAATATGTATTTTTGTCGTGATTACTTTAGTATGCGGCCGAAAACTAAAATGAACAAATTGTTAGAACAAATGTTTCCTCTTGATTTGCGCATTCTACTTTCCAGGCGTATAAGAACTGGCTAAACTTAAAGCAATCCTAAATATTTCTTTATCACAGTGATGTGGTCGTCCTGAAAAGGACGAGGTTTTCAACTCCTCGTCGTTACGGATGGCCAGCTGCAGATGGCGAGTTATGATTTTCGTTTTCTTGTTATCACGGGCAGCGTTACCGGCCAATTCCAACACTTCGGCAATCAAGTACTCCATCACTGCCGCCAGATAGACCGGTGCACCGGCATCGACACGCTCTGCGTAGTTTCCCTTCCGGAGCAGACGATGGATTTTGCCAACTGAGAACTGCAGACCAGCACGGTTCGAGCGGGACTTTGCCTTACCCTTAACTGTGTGCGAGTTTCTGCGTAAAAATTCCACAAGATGCTGTTAACAGCTAGGCATTCAATTCAGTATTACTGGCTGCCGCTTTACTAACTCTCTCTTTTATAACGTCTTACTGTTTCCCGTTCTGCGATATTTGACCAAAGAAGACGTCCGTCCACCGCTGCCACCAGCAGGTATAAAATGAAATGTGTTGTGAGAAATAGCGTCATTCGTCATCTAACACTCGATGTGGATAGACGAATAACCTACTACGACTAATTTCAATCCAAAGGATGCTAAGCGTCTGAAGCCAAATGATGTACAGGTAAATGACCGTTTGCTGAGTAACAACCAATACGCTGATCTGCCAGTTGATGTCGAAGAGGAACTGCAGAAGAAGGAAAAAATGCCGCCTTTCTAACTGAAGGGCTTCCCACCAACTCTACGCTCGGATTTCAACACACTGATCAGCAAAGGACTACAGGCAACAATCCGTTTATATACTGAAGGCTACAAAATAACTGTTCCGGCTTTGAAACACCACAAAGGAGTGGAATGTTATCTGAAGCAGACAAAAGCGGAATACTTCACACACGATATTGCCGCCAACAAACCTATGAAGGACTACCCGACATGATGGAAGCCGAACTAAAGCAGGCACTGTCGGAGGCTGGACTAAAGCCTATGATGATGTTTAAAATGAAACGATATAATACGGACAAAAAGTTTAGAAATCAACTGTACCTGATTCATCTGGAGAAGGGCTCCATCACCATGAGTCAACTAAAAACGATTAAATCGTTCTTTCACAAAATCATCGAATGGCAAAAGTATAAACCGGTTCATCGGGATGTCACACAGTGCACGAACTGTTTGAACTACGGCCATGGAGCAAGGAATTGCCACATGAAAAGTCGGTGCAGGAAATATGCATGACATCGCAGTAAAATGTGTGAACTGTGATGGCGACCATCCATCTACTAGCAAATCGTGTCCCAAACGTGCTGAGTTCACAAAAATTCGACAACAGGCGTCCCGTAAACAATCAACGCGCAAGAATGTTCCACAGAAAGATGATATTAATTTCCCACGGCTCCCACCGAAGAGGGATATTCTGAATTTGCCGCCACTTCCTCGCAGCAATCCAAAAGATTCAGCCGCTGGATCACAAAAAGAATCTTCCTCAAAAATCCCTCCTGGATGAAGCAATAATCAACCACAAGCAAGAGATGACTCTGGTGACTTATTCTCTGCTGAACAACTGATCGTCATTTTTGAAACAATGACAACAAAACTACGAAACTGCAGAACGCGGTTGGATCAAATCAACGCCTTAGGCAAATTCATCATCGAATATGCAATATGAGTTGGTTGTAGTAAATTGGAATGCTTGCTCACTCAGGAGCAAAACTGCTGAATTGTCCGACTTTCTTCAAGAGAAGAATGCCGATATTGCTATTTTAACTGAAATTTCTATTTTTATTTCCAATTACAGGATTCCCAGGCTCGACAGGACAACTACCAGAGGAGGGGGAGTTGCCATTGCCGTTAAACGATCCATTCAGCACAGGCTTCTCTCAGCCTTTAAATTGCAACTCATAGAAGCCATCGGAATTGAGATTACAACGACGATGGGACCCATCATCATCATTACAGCGTACTGCCCCAAACAAACAAATCTTCGAGATGGTACGTGTGCATCATTGAAGCGAGATCTGGATATGCTCACTCGACGACAGAACAAATTCATCATTGCTGGGGACCTGAACGCACGGCATGAGCTGTGGGGAAACAAAAGACAGAATCGAAACGGATTCGTACTTGCCGAAGATTACGAAGTTGGACAATACAACATCCTCGCTCCGGATCAACCAACGCGACTTTCCAGATAGGGAGTTCATTCTATTTTGGATATATTCATCAGCAAAAAAAAAAGAAAAAAAGGAAAGATCCCGCCTTTTCCAAGAGCTATCGGCCCATCAACTTACTCTCTGACCTATCCAAGCTGTTTGAAAAGTAAATACAAAGGCGTATTATTGCTTTCACAGATGAACAGGATATATTACTGGAAGAACAGTTTGGGTTACGGAAAGGAAGATCCACCATCCACCAACTCACAAGGGTTAACAACGTCATCCAGCAAAACAAATCAGTGTCCAAAACGACGGCTATGGCAATATTAGATATTGAAAAGGCATTCGATAATGTGTGACACGATGGCCTGGTGTTTAAAAACTGCATCGGTATAATTTTCCCATGTATCTTATTAAAATTATTAAAAATTATCTTGCAGATAAAGCATTCCTGGTTTCTCTGAATAATGCACTTTCAGAAAGATTTACTATTCCTGCTGGTGTACCCGAAGGAAGTATCCTAGGTCCCGTTCTATACAACATTTTTACATCAGACATCCCACCTCTTCCGGGTGGTGGTGTTCTGTCACAATTTGCTGATGATACTGCCATTCTTTACAAAGATCGTGTCATTACTGCTCTGAAGAATAAACTACAGACAGGTCTGGACGCTTTAACGGAATATTTTACAAGCTGGAAAATTGTGGTCAATGAAGCAAAAACTCAGGTCATCTTGTTTCCACATTCAAGATCTCCAAAACTTGTTCCATCAGACGAATGCCGAATACGATTCGGTGATGAGGTCATTCAATTGTCCGATGAAGTTATCTATCTAGGACTCACCTTTGACAGACATCTGATATTCAGGTCACATGTTGACAAAATCGTTCAAAAATGCAGCATACTCATTAGGTCTCTGTATCCGCTGATTTGTAGAACATCTAAACTGTGCCTGAAGAATCAGATGGCTGTCTATAAACAAATCATCTACCCCGCAATTGAATACGCAGCCCTGCTTGGAGGGGCTGTGCACGAACACACAAACTTAGGCTTCAGCGCATTCAAAGTAATAGATAGCCTCCCTGGATATACTAGAACAAAAATTCGAACAATACTGCACGAAATTTGAAGAGAGGTGCTCAATCTCTGAAATACAAATAATTCAAAATTTGTACGTATTAGGTTAGGGATAGTTATAAGCAGGCAGATATTTTATAAATAATTAAAATAAATATTATGATTAAACATTAGCATGTAAAACAAGAGTAACTAAAACACCTATTATTAATAACGAATCGTATGAACAACAAAGAAGAAAGGCCAAAGGGTCAAAACACTTGTACTGTTAAATGTTGATGTAATACACAAAAATAAGATAAATAAACAGATATTTATGCAAAAAAAATGAGAAATAGCGTCATTTAAGTTAAAGCAGCTACTCTGAACGTAAGAGACACTGTCAGCACGATGGCACCGAAAACCGGTAGAAAGGCAGATTTGTACCGTCACTAACACATTCAATTACGAACGGCAATGCGAAAGCGAATATTGAACACATCTTTATACTAGTATGGGGTCGTGTGAAAATATGCCATGCGAAACAGGGCTGCATATATACAGGTTTATCTGTATTATTATTATTATTATTATTACTATTATTATTATTATTATTATTATTATTATTATTATTATTATTATTATTATTATTATTATTATTACTATCATTATTATTATTAGAATGACTCTTGCATACCGAAGATCGTCGATACATTTCAGACCAGGCCATTGCAATTGTCTCGTACTGAAATTTCGAGAAGAATCAGATATCTTCGAACTCCATAGCTTCAATAAAAATAAACTACAAATTTGTCGTACCTAGCCTCCTATATTAGCAAATTAAAAAGGAATTGTTTCAAGTTTGGAATATATAGTTGTAGAATAGTAGCTGTTTAAAGTAACTAATCTGTACTTTTATGTAGGTGCATCGCTTCAAACTCTATTAGTGAAAAAGAGGAAAACTTTCACAATTCATACAATCAATCAAGTAACTGATATTCGGTTATGTCTCTGACATTACCCACCCACCTTTTTTAACATCGGGTACTCTGTTGGTTAGACCGTATTATAACGATATTCCTGTTATTACAACAGATGCCAGTGAGTACGCTATTGCAACGGTAATCTCAAATGATAAATTCATGGCTTATGCAAGCAGAGGCTTAGCAGGTGCCGAAGAAAATACCATACGATAGAAAAGGAGTTATTAGCGATAGTGTGGGCCGTGAGCCGTTTTAAGCATTTTGATTATAATCAGAAATTTATCGTCTATACTGATAACAGGCCTTTAATTTCAATTTGGCATTTAAAAGAAACTTCGCCATCCCTAACGCGTCTGCATCTGAAATTACAAGGGCTAGAAATGGACATTCGCTACAAACAGGGTAAAGACAATGTTGTAGCAGATTTTTTTGTCGTGAATACGACTTACTTTACTATGGGGTGCCTTTTCAAAATTTACCCTCTGAGAGAGTGATAAGTTTTTGATCGTGAATATCTCTTGTTGTATCTAACGAATCAACATAGTTTTTGCTACATGCCATCAGAAATATGATCACAATTTTATGACAAAATTTTCAGTTGTGTGACATAATCTCAAACAATTTAGAATATAACTTTTCTGAAATGTTTAGTATAAACGAGTAACAAAGAGGATAATTCATAAGGCGCATTTGCCTTTCTCGTATTTTTAAAGCTCATAGCTCAGTGATCTGTGAAAGGATTTATATAATCCAACTACCAATAGAAACGAAATTTTTCAACTTAAACGTGTATAGCAAAAGAATTGAAGTATTTCAATAGTACACTATTGAAAAACCTGTCTCATTGACCTATGTCAACACCAGCCAATCAGAACGCGTTTTGAAAAAAAAGAACAAAATATCTGCTGCTGTACAACGAATCCTTCGAGAAAAATGTTCCGAACAGTGTTTAATATCGTAGTGAGTTGCACAATTTGGTCCTTCTGAAAGGCAGGAATGAATCCCGTACAGCATCCTGATAGTTTCTTTAATGAAATGAAAATCCAAAATGAAATAATCGAAATTAAAATTCTATATGCTGCTATTTTTATAGCCGTTAGGTCCGCCCATTAGTGAAAAAGCTACAAGCGAAATCACGTAAAAAGAAACCTCTTAACAAAAATTGAATCAGTTTGGATTCTATCGCCAATGCGAGCAGATGTATTTTGTGTCATTTGCAAAGCTAGTTTCGCTTCCGACAAGAGCAATTACGGCACAGCTGTCAGTCATTTGCATTGGTAAAAACACCACGAAAAGTGGACAACGGTGGAGAGCATCACACAAAATCAGCTGTTCTAATGGCTCTAAAAGTTTTCTGAAGAACTATTATAATTTCTTGCTCGCAAATCGAAGGTAAATATCCTCAGTTTAGTGCAAATCTAGAACTGATTGATTTGATTTGTGCTCTTTTCGCTGTGTGAAATTCACAGTAATCGAGACCAAGTGAAGCCTTCTTTGTTTTTGCGAAAAAATGTGAAAAAGAGGAATGCTTGCATAATTCATATAATTGATCAACTAATTGATATTCGGAAGTGTTAAGGAACATGTCAGTTGTTTTCGTATTCACGACATCCAGTTATGTCGCTGACATTACCCACCCGCCTTTTTTATCAAGACTTCATCCTGACTGTGAAAAGGATGGGATTAGTGGCACTGTTGTAGTGGTCACTAGACAACAAAAGCGTTAACAGCTGCAATCGAAGAACAATGAATTTGCGAAGCGAAAAGACGCGGAAAATGAAACAATTTATGGCAGGTTCTTTCGAGTTAAAAGAAAAGGGGTCGTTCTGTGTTCAGAATGTCTCGCTTTATTTTCCAGATTTTAGTTTTATTCAATATACAAATTTTATTTGTGTGCGTGTAAGTTCACCGAGAGGTCTTGAGATTTGACAATTATATATATCGAAAAGGTTTTGGTAATAATTATTTGGAGAAGGCTAATGTATAATAAACATCGCTCGACCCGCAGCGATGGCAAGAACAATTAAGTTATTTATTTTCCTTCGCACGAGGCGAAAAATCCACGCCAGCGGCGCGTATGGTTTAAAGTGTTTATATCCATTGCGTTAGTTTGCTAGTGCGCTGTAAGCAATTCAAGTGTTTAAGCGAGGAGGACCGTTTTGGTACCGAGCATAATTTCGGTCATATCGGCCCAACAAATAAAATATTTAAAGTTTATTATTTGTATAGTGGCTAGTTTCCATACAAAGTATTCTCAAGAAAACGTTTACAATGTAACTACTGTTACTGCCAGCACTGCTCTACCGGATGTAAATGATGCGTCGAACGTTTAAGTTTGACAAGTTTGACGTGCACGGGCGTTTTGTGACGATGTAAAGTCATACAATTCAATAGTTCAACCTAAATATAAATTTCAGTGCAGTAAATTCATTATATATCTAACTTAACCTATTGTCACAGTTTGTTACAGTAAGTAATCTTATCACAGTAATTTCTATAGAATATCTAAATTAACCTAAAATTGTATCACAGTTTGGAATTTGAAGAATCGAGGCAGTATTGCTTGTTCATTTAAAAGTGGTTAAAAACCGAAAATTGTAAGTAAGATAATTGAATTATTAGAACAAATTTACTAATAAAACGAATTCTAGCTTACAGCTATCTCGCACCAACGAGTCTGCGAATTGCTGGAAAGAGTCGGTAAAGAATTCCCGTTTGTTCTCTGAACAAAACTTTAAGAATTATCGTTATTATGAATTCGGATGATAACCGCCATGATGATGATAACCTCACCAGTTCAAATATCTCGGAGAAGAATCAAACAACCGGTTGTATCTGCTATGACCGCTCGGAGAATTTTGACGATTGTGTGCAGTGTGACCAATGCAACGGATGGTGGCACCTGAAATGTGCGAATGTGACCACCTCGGTAGCTGATCAATCGTGGTCCTGTAACCATTGTTTACCGCACAGTATTTGTTCCCGTACATCGACTTCCAGTGTTAGAGCTGCACGGTTGTCACTAAAAAAGCAACAATTATAAGAAAGGCAAGAGATGGAGAAACGTCATCTTGATGAAAAGTATAAAGTACCGCAGGAGGAGTTAAACGAAATGAATGAAACTGTCAGCAACAGAAGTAAGGTTAGCAAAAGAGCGAGTTTAGACAGGGTACAGCAGTGGAAACAACAATGCACTGATCAGTGTGACAGCGCAAACGGATCTATACTGATGGGACAATCGGGAGATCTATCAGCAGCAGCTAATCTGAATCGGCAATCACGCGACCCAAAACACTCGGAGCAAGCTAATCAGAAACAGCAGCAGGAGAAGGGTAATCATACAGCTCTGGAAAGGTTTAGTAGAGCAGTTCCACACGAACGACAAAATGCGATCATCGGCAGTGAACATCGTGGATTCAGTTCCTGCCTGCCTGCATTTAATTCGACCATGCAATCATTTGATCGTCAGGTGCTATATTTTGGCGTGAAGGAACAGTAGCAGTATACCGGCGCGATTCCTCAAGCGGCACCGATTCAAGGGAAAGAAATCGAAACAAATCCATCGAATTCTAAAGTGAAAACGCTTAACCGATCGGTGCCATTGTATGGCATGAGGGAACAGCAGCAGTTTGTCGGCGCGTTTCCTGGAGCGGCACCGACTCAAGGGGGAGTAATTACTGCAAAAGGTAACATTGTCTTACAAGAACCCCCCTAACACATTCTAATTTAATTAATTAATCCATCTGATTTAATTAATAATCCATCCATACGATCGAAAGTTTATAGCTCACTCCAACAAATAACTAAACATTTTGGAACTATGGCATCAATTGCCACAAATCCAATGAATGCAAATATGCAAAATGTAAACTCAAACAGTATGTCGCTGTTTGGTACTAATATTAACCACCGGCGAATCCGTATCTGCTTTCCGGATTAGTACCCCCGCCTACAGGAGCGCCGAATGCTGGCCCTTCGCCACAAGTAAACCCGGTCTTAAACAACGACACAGTTCCCCCATTGTCGGGACAGTCGATTGTTGAACAGTTTACCCATTCCCCCTCGCAGCTGTTCGCGCGTCTAGTTATGTCTCGCGATTTACCCTCATTTTCGGGTGACCCAGCCGACTAGCCTATATTCATTATCTCTTTTATTAATAGTTCCTTGGCATGTGGGTACAGTAGTGCTGAAAATCTGTCACGTCTACAACGTTGTCTTAAAGGACCTGCGTACGAATCGGTCAAACATAGGTTGTTGCTACCTGAATCTGAGCCTCAAGTGACTGATACCTTGCGTATGTTATATGGACGTATGTTATATGGACGAGAGTTGTTAATCAGTGCTTTACTGCAGAAGGTGCGCAATGTTCCGGCTCAAAGCTGAAAGGCTGGAAACCATAATCGATTTTGGAATGGCAGTACGTAGTCTCTGTGATCATCTTGAAGCTGCGGGACAAAAGAAACATCTCTCTAATCCAACATTACTGATGGAGCTCGTGGAGAAATTACCTGTACACACCAAGATGCAGTGGGCAGAATGTATGCAGCAGCATAGTGTGATAAACCTCAAAGTGTTCGGAGACTTTATGCTAAAGGTGGTTACAGCAGTTAACAGACTTACAATGTATACCGGTGGTAATAGTAACAGTCATAAAAAATCAAGACAAAAGGGAACATTAAACGCTCATACTGGAAAAGGAGCGAATATGTTCTTGCTGTAAGAATTTCGAACATCATATAAGTGAGTGTTCAACGTTTAAATCCCGTTCAGTGGATAATCGGTGGAAGTTCGCAAAAGACAACAGTCTTTGCAGAAGCTGTCTCAACACGCACGGAAGGAGAAGTTGTAGATACTTAAAACAATGTGTAATCGAAGGATGTCAGTATCGTCATCATCCATTGCTGCATGCCTATCGATCGAGTACCGTTGGCCGACCAACCCAAGGAATGTAAATGGCAGAAAATTATACGCATAGTGAGTACAAGCAAACTCTTCTGTTTCGCATTATACCGGTTGTTGTTTCTGGACCACAAGCTGTGGTTGAGACCTTCGCCTTTTTGGATGATGGATCGGATCTATCGTTGCTCGACAGTAACCTGATGGACCAATTGGGCATCGACGGCTGGACGACGCCTCTGTGTTTGAAGTGGACAGGGAATGTAACCCGTGTTGAATTGGAATCAAAACAAATTGGAGTGAAAATTAGAGGCGCAAGTAGTCGGAAACAATACATTCTCGAAGATGTTCGTACCGTTAAAGAACTTACTCTACCGGAACAAAGTATAAATTACGAAGAATTTTGACAGCGCTATCAGTATCTCCAAGGTTCACTGATCGTCAGTTACACAAAAGCGGTTCCCAGACTTCTAATAGGAGTTAACAACGCGAGCCTCACCATCCCGTTACATGTGAAAAACCCTTCTTAATCCACCTAGTGGTGTGATAATGCCTTTCTCTTCTTTCATAACAGTCTCATGAAAATATGTTTCATACTTTTATTAAATAATTTCGGATACTAATTTTGACACCAATTGATTCAGATTGATTCGAGTAGTTCACAAAAGCATGCTTCAGTGTTTGTGTCACACAGTCAGCATCATTTTTCCAAACTAGTGCTTGACATTTGCGTTGCCTATTTGTATGAGAACAGTGATGCTAATCTAAAAAACCCTTCTTAATCCACCTAGTAGTGTGATAATGCCTTTCTCTTCTTTCATAACATTCTCATGAAAATATATTTCATACTTTTATTAAATTATTTCGGGTACTAATTTTGACACCAATTGATTCAGATTGATTCGAGTAGTTCACAAAAGCATGCTTCAGTGTTTATGTCACACAGTCAGCATCATTTTTCCAAACTAGTGCTTGACATTTGGGTTGCCTATTTGTAATCAGTGATGCTAATCTAAAAAAAAAGCCTTCTTAGTCCACTTAGTGGTATTTTCATATATCTTGAAAAATCACCATGGGGGGCAGGCGCGTATACAGGGGGGGGGGGGGGGGTTTTAGGGGTTCAAACCCCCCCCCGAAACAAAAAATTATAACCCATGGGAAACATTGTGATATAAATTGTACATGTGTTGATTTATCACCATGTTCTAAAACCTCCCCCGAAAATTTTCTCTGGCTACGCGCCTGATGGGGGGGAGTACATGAAATTTTCGAAATCGAAAAAAAGTTTTTGATGCCAAAAGGCTTAGAATTGCATGAAACGTCGAGATTTAGTGTCATCTCGAAAAAAAAATTTTTGAAAAAATCGACTTTTTGGGACTTAGAAAAAAATATGAAAGTCCCAGAAAGTTGATTTTTTCAAAAAAAATTTTTTTTGAGAAGACACTAAATTTCGATGTTTTATGCAGTTTTAAGAGTTTTGGAATCAAAAAAAATTTGCGATTTTGGAAATTTCATGTACTCCCCCCTATGGTGCTTTTTCAAGGTCGAAAATTGTCAAACCTTTACCACCGGGCAGCACCCCTTACGCATGTCCGATTTAGCTCAAATTTTGCATGAAGGCTTTTTTCGAGGTGCTTAAACTTTTGAGCACTAGAACTTAACGAAAATAGAGGTGATCCTAAAATTTTTTCACCCATATATATATAAGAGCGGTAAAAATCAATGTGTTTTGTCGGTTACGTCACTTATACCATCATATATCTGGAACCAAAAGTCACAACCATTTGATCTTCGAACTTGATCAATGGCCCGACAGTAGCTTTCAAACGAGCCCAAGTTTGTTAAAATCGGTTCAGTTATCTGAGAAAATTGAGCGCGTTCAAATACAACGCTTTTTGTCGGTTACGTCACTTATACAATCATATCTCCGGAACAGAAAGTCACAGCCATTTGATCTTCGAACTTGATCAATGGCCCGACAGTAGCTTTCAAACTAGCCCAAGTTTGTTAAAATCGGTTGAGCCATCTCTGAGAAAATTGAGCGCGTTCAAATATCTTCTAAAAGTGCACACACACATACACACACACACATACACACAGACATTTTCCGATCTCGTCGAACTGAGTCGAATGGTATATAACACTATGGGTCTCCGAGGCTCCGTTCGAAAGTCGGTTTTTCCAGCAATTCTAATACCTTTCTATAGAGAAAGGCAAAACCCTTCTTAGTCCACTTAGTGGAATTTTCATATATCTTTAAAAATCACCATAGGGGGGAGTACATGAAATTTTCGAAATCGAAAAAAAAATTTTGATGCCAAAAGGCTTAGAATTGCATGAAACGTCGAGATTTAGTGTCATCTCGAAAAAAAAATTTTTTGAAAAAATCGACTTTTTGGGACTTAGAAAAAATATGAAAATTTTTCTAAGTCCCAGAAAGTTGATTTTTTCAAACAAATTTTTTTTTGAGATGACACTAAATTTCGATGTTTTATGCAGTTTTAAGAGTTTTGGCATCAAAAAAAATTTTCGATTTTGGAAATTTCGTGTAGTCCCCCCTATGGTGCTTTTTCAAGATCGAAAATTGTCAAACCTTTACCACCGGGCAGCACCCCTTAAGCATGTCCGATTTAGGTCAAATTTTGCATGAAGGCTTTTTTCGAGGTGCTTAAACTTTTGAGCACTAGAACTTAACGAAAATAGAGGTGATCCAAAAATTTTGGCACTCTTATATATATATATATATATATATATATATATATATATATATATATATATATATATATATATATATATATATATATATATATATATATATATATATATATATATATATATATATATATATATATATTTATATATATATATATATATATATATATATATATATATATATATATATATATATATATATATATATATATATATATATATATATATATATATATATATATATATATATTTATATATATATATATATATATATATATATATATATATATATATATATATATATATATATATATATATATATATATATATATAAGAGCGGTAAAAATCAACGTGTTTTGTCGGTTACGTCACTTATACCATCATATATCTGGAACCAAAAGTCACAACCATTTGATTTTCGAACATGATCAATGGCCCGCCAGTAGCTTTCAAACGAGCCCAAGTTTGTTCAAATCGGTTCAGCCATCTCTGAGAAAATTGAGCGCGTTCAAATACAACGCTTTTTGTCGGTTACGTCACTTATACAATCATATCTCCGGAACCAAAAGTCACAGCCATTTGATCTTCAAACTTGATCAATGGCCCAACAGTAGCTTTCAAACGAGCCCAAGTTTGTTCAAATCGGTTCAGCCATCTCTGAGAAAATTGAGCGCGTTCAAATACAACGCTTTTTGTCGGTTACGTCACTTATACAATCATATCTCCGGAACCAAAAGTCACAGCCATTTGATCTTCGAACTTGATCAATGGCCCGACAGTAGCTTTCAAACGAGCCCAAGTTTGTTCAAATCGGTTCACTCATCTCTGAGAAAATTGAGCGCGTTCAAATATCTTCGAAAAGTGCACATACATACACACACACACACACACACACACACACACACACACACACACACACACACACACACACACACACACACACACACACACACACACACACATACATACATACATACACACACACAGACATTTTCCGATCTCGACGAACTGAGTCGAATGGTATATAACACTATGGGTCTCCGAGGCTCCGTTCGAAAGTCGGTTTTTCCAGCAATTCTAATACCTTTCTATAGAGAAAGGCAAAAAGCCTTCTTAGTCCACTCAGTGGAATTTTCATATATCTTGAAAAATCACCATAGGGGGGAGTACATGAAATTTTCGAAATCGAAAAAAAATTTTTGATGCCAAAAGGCTTAGAATTGCATGAAACGTCGAGATTTAGCGTCATCTCAAAAAAAAAATTTTTGAAAAAGTCGACTTTTTGGGACTTAGAAAAAATATGAAAATTTTTCTAAGTCCCAGAAAGTTGATTTTTTCAAACAATTTTTTTTTGAGATGACACTAAATTTCGATGTTTTATGCAGTTTTAAGAGTTTCGGCATCAAAAAAAATTTTCGATTTTGGAAATTTCATGTACTCCCCACTATGGTGCTTTTTCAAGATCGAAAATTGTCAAACCTTTACCACCGGGCAGCACCTCCTACGCATGTCCGATTTAGCTCAAATTTCGCATGCAGGCATTTTTCGAGGTGCTTAAACTTTTGAGCACTAGAGCTTAACGAAAATAGAGGTGATCCCAAAATTTTGGCACCCTTATATATATATATATATATATATATATATATATATATATATATATATATATATATATATATATATATATATATATATATATATATATATATATATATATATATATATATATATATATAAGAGCGATAAAAATCAATGTGTTTTGTCGGTTACGTCACTTATACCATCATATATCTGGAACCAAAAGTCACAACCATTTGATCTTCGAACTTGACCAATGGCCCGGCAGTAGCTTTCAAACGAGCCCAAGTTTGTTAAAATCGGATTAGCCATCTCTGAGAAAATTGAGCGCGTTCAAATACAACGCTTTTTGTCGGTTACGTCACTCATACAATCATATCTCCGGAACTAAAAGTCACAGCCATTTGATCTTCGAACTTGATCAATGTCCCGACAGTAGCTTTCAAACGAGCCCAAGTTTGTTAAAATCGGTTGAGCCTTCTCTGAGAAAATTGAGCGCGTTCAAATAGCACGATTTTTGTCGGTTACGTCACTTATACAATCATATCTCCGGAACCAAAAGTCACAGCAATTTGATCTTCGAACTTGATCAATGGCCCGACAGTAGCTTTCAAACGAGCCCAAGTTTGTTAAAATCGGTTCAGCCATCTCTGAGAAAATTGAGCGCGTTCAAATATCTTCGAAAAGTGCACACACATACACACACACACACACACACACACAGACATTTTCCGATCTCGTCGAGCTGAGTCGAATGGTATATAACACTATGGGTCTCCGAGGCTCCGTTCGACAGTCGGTTTTTCCAGCAATTCTAATACCTTTCTATAGAGAAAGGCAAAAAGGTAGAAGAAGCGAGCCTGTTGCAGCGAAAACTAGATTAGGATGGTGTATATTTGGCGGTAGCAGCAAGCAAGGTACAAATGCAGTAAATTACCATACCTGTGAGTGTTCCAGCAATCAGGAATTACACAATACAGTGAAGGATTATTTCTCGGTGGAAGATGCCGGAGTGACACCGCAAGTTAATATGGAATCTGACGAAGATAAACGGGCTAGGATAATCATGAAACAGACAACCTTCCATGTAGGTGATCAGTTCGAAACGGGACGACATAGAGCTACCAGATAGTTACAACATGGCGGTAAAGCGGTTCGAATGCCTCGAGCGCAAGATGGTGCGAGATCCTGAGCTAGCAGCGGAAGTGAAAGCACAAATAGCGGAATATCAGCACATCGAGCCACGGAGAACGAGCTAGCACGAGCTGATCCAAAACGAGTGTGGTATTTACCACTAGGAATAGTAACAAATCCTCGAAAACCCGGTAAAATCCGATTAATATGGGATGCAGCTGCAAAAGTAGACGGAATATCACTGAATTCTATGCTACTATAGGGACCTGATCAACTTACGTCACTACCAGCAGTTCTGTCTCGGTTTCGGCAATACAAAGTAGCAGTTTCAGCAGACATTCGAGAGATGTGTCACCAGCTGTTGATCCGAGAGCCGGACCGTCATTCACAACGTTTCTTATTTTGGAATGATTCATCGATGCCTCTTGATACTTATCTGATGGATGTGGCAACTTTCAGATCAACGTGCTCCCCAGCGTCGGCCCGGTACCATAAAAATAAAAATGCTGAAGAATTTGGAGATCCATTTCCCCGCGTAGTTGAGGGAATCTTGGAAAATCATTACGTGGACGATTTTCTGGATAGTCTCGAGTCGGACGACGCCGCTCGTGTGTCACGCGAAATCGTGTCTATGCATCAAAAGGGAGGATTCCATTTCAGAAATTGGCTGTCAAACAGTCCTAGTGTTGTGCACGAACTGCAGGAAATAACCTTGGAGGCATGCAAAAGTTTTTATTTGAATGTAACAGTTAGAATGAATCGAGTGCTAGGAATGCTATGGCAAACGACCGAAGACCAGTTGCAGTTTCCTATTATGATGAGAGAAGAAATTCAGCAGATAATAGAGAGCGGTGAGCGTCCAACAAAACGGCAGATTTTGAAATGTTTAATGGGAATATTCGATTCCCTTGATCTACTTAGCGTATTTCTCGTTCACGGCAAGATTCTGATGCAAGACGTATGGCGAGATGGACTGCAATGGGACGAAAAGGTAACTGAGCAAACACAACAACGTTGGGTGGGTTGGACCAATCTGATCTATAAGATAAAGGATCTTAGGATTCCACGGTGTCATTTCAAAGAAGCCACTGCACAAACGTACGATAAACTTCAGTTACACGTTTTCGTCGATGTCAGTGAGTCTAATTATGCCGCTGTAGTGTATTTTAGAGTAACAGTCTTAGGAGGGAAACCGGAATGTTCTATCGTCGCTGCAAAACCAAAAGTCGCACTGCTTAAGCCACTGTCAGTTCCACGTTTGGAACTGCAGGCTGCCGTGCTGGGTAGCCGTTTATCATCGTTCGTTCAAAAGTGTCACAGTATAAAGGTGGATAAACAATTCCTATGAAGCGATTCTGCAACAATGCTGGCTTGGTTGAGATCTGATGCTCGACGGTATAAGCAGATCGTAACGTGCAGGGTAGGAGAGATACTGACAACCACATATCTATCAGAGTGGCGTTGGGTTCCGAGCAAATGTAATCTCGCTGATGCTGCAATGAAGTGGAAAACCGCTGTCCTCAAATCACCGACGAATGGTTAAAAGGTCCGGAGTTTCTACGATTTCCGGAAGAGAATTGGCCTAAGCAAGTGAAACCTCAAATACAACCAGAAGAACTACGACCTTGTTTCGTCATTCAGCGAATGCTTGTACCGGAATGCGTGATGGATTTTAATCGGTTCTCAAAATGGCATCGGCTGCTAAGAACGGTGGCTTATGTCCATCGCTTCGTAAAAAATGGCAAGCGTAAATCTCGAGGAATGAAATTAGAATTGCAGCATCTGAATCAAGATGAGCTTACAAAGGCAAAGAACTCGATAGTTCGGATGGCACAGTGGCAAGAATACCCAGATGAAATGGTACTAATTTCGAAAGGAAAAACGGATTTACATAGAACGAGTAGCTTATATAAATCGACGCCAGCAGTGGACAAGTTTGGAGTTTTGTGTTGCGGCGGTAGAATTGGAGCTGCGCAATTTGCATTGTTTGATGTTAGATAATTAGTAGTAATTAACCTAAAATTGTATCACAGTTTGGAATTTGAAGAATCGAGGCACTATTTCTTGTTCAGTTAAAAGTGGCTAAACCCCGATAATTGTAAGTAAAATAATTGAATTATAAGAACAAATTTACTAATAAAATATCTCTCACCAACGAGTCTGCGAATTGCTGAAAAGAGTCGGTAAAGAATTCCCCTTTGTTCTCTGTACAACTACATTGTGTCGAAATGAAATGTAATATTGAAATTGTTCTGAACGATTAACGTGGAAAACCTGGTGGTTTTGTAATTCCGCCACACCCTCCCCGTAAAGTCATTTTCGTTTGATAAAGATTAGGGTCTAGTGTCAAGAAATCTCTTACAATATTGTGTAAAGTGTAACGTGTTTTACAATGTTTTTATTTTTCATCTGTGATATAATTCCTGGATTTTGATTTTAGTTAATTATTGTACACTGTCATTTGTGTAATTTGTGTGATATAATGTTATGTAAAGAAATAATAATAAGATAATTTTGACTGTAACGAGGATGTAGTAATGAAATAATGTTTTGGAGTTTATAATTGTATAGTTGTATAATGGTATTTTTATATAATTTAATTATGCTATAGTAATGATATATGTATGTGTATAATTATATGTGTATAATTATATTATATATAATTATACCTTATCATTTATTTGAATGGAAAAGGGTTTTGATTTATTTTCTTGATCTGAGTTTCGTTTAGTTTTGCTTTTGTCTATGAGGTGTTTTACTTTCAGCACTGCAGTTTTACATTTGTATTTTAATTCTGAATAGTATTCATCGTAATTCATCGTTTGGTGCTGATGCTGTTTTTCCAAAAATCAGTTCAAAAGGTGTGTATGGGAAGCCGGTGTGAGGAGTTGTGTTGTATCAAAACGCGTAGTAAGGCAGCCAGTCATCCCAGTCACTATGTGATTCGTTGACGAACTGTCTTAAGTACTCATTCAGACATCGACGATTTCTCTCTAGACTTCCGATAGTTTGTGGGTGATACGATGTCGAAAATTTTGGAGTAAATTTGAGTAATTGGCTAATTTTGTGAAAGACTTCATTCGGTTCCCTGGTCTGTTCGTATAATAGACGGTGTTCCGTAAATTAGAAAGCAGTGTTCGACAAAAGCTTTGGCTATTGTTTCTGCTTGTTTGTCTGGAATTGGTAAATGGTCCTATTGTGTCCAAAGATATTGAAGAAAAGGATTTTTGTGGTTTTGGTGTTTGAATAAAATTTTCTGTTGTTCTAAAGGTATGTTTATTTTCTTTGCATTGTATACAACTATGTATTTATTTATTTATTTATTTATCTATTTCTTTCCATCTGACCTGGATTGCTCTCAATGGAGTTTTTGGTGGAGTGGGAAGAGCCCATTTGAAATTCATCAAATGCGCGTAAAAACCCATAATCATTACATTTCAAAAACATTAGCCCAACGAATAAATTTACAAACATTGTCTAGTGCTAAAAAATAATTAAGTTCTACTTATAATCTATCTGAGTCTCTTACGCCTATTCTTGAAAACAACACTAGATACACAAAAGTCAAAAAGGTCGTACACACTATTGAAAACATTGCACATTGCCCAAATCGGTTCGTTCTGACCATATTCCGTTCTTCGTAAGTCGAGTCGCAAGAAATTCCGCGCTCTTAGCGTTCTTGGAGGGACATTAATAAATATTGGCGAGAGAATCTCAGGAGCATCAATTTTTCCATTCAGCAATTTCGCTATAAATACTGCTCTGAGTATATTTCGTCGTTTGTCTAGTGTGTCCATGTCGAGAAAACGATCGATATCCTTTTTGCGGGGGTCGACGTAAAAGAAAACTGACTATGAGGGTCGACGAGGTCTAGAAATCAAACCCCTTTGTTTGATATCAGTTGTTATTTGAAATATTTACGCTGAAAAAGTTGTGTTTATTTGACCATTCGCAGAAATTGGTAAGTATTACACATCAATATTGAAAAGGCAAAAAAATAAATTTTCAAAGGAATTTGATGATGGCGGTCTGAGGCCTACGTTAATTTTAGTAAAAGGGTCCATTGCCCAAAATAGTTTGGGAACCCCTGTTCTAGACTATCGGGCTTTTCTTGAGTGTGAAAGAAATCATAGAACATTTGAACACGTGTGAAAGAAATCATAGAGCATTTGGAGCTGTCGATTGCACAACAAGAATCAGTTTCAAATCGTCGGCATACATAAGTCTGCATCCTGGTGGAATGACAAAAGAAATGTAATTAAAAGTAATGAAAACTGCAATGGTCCGAGATTGCTTCCTTGAGGAACACCTGATTCGTTAATGAAGTTTTGTGACTCGACATTTCCTAGCTTCACTGATAAAACTCGGCCTACGAGATATGATTTAAGCCACTGAGAGAAACTAGACGATGCACCTAGACGCTCCAGTTTCGCAATCAAGAGCGTAATGATCTACACGGTCAAACGCTGCTTTCAGGTCGGTATATATTGTATCTATCTGTGATCCAGTTTCAATGTTCTTAATACAAAGGGAACAAAATTGTGTCAAATTAGTGATTGTAGATCTGCCTGGATAAAAACCATGCTGATCATTAGAGATATATGTCTTTGTTTCACGAAATAAAACGTTCCCCACTAAAATCTCCAACAGCTTTGATTCAGCACAGAGAGAAGTTATACCTCGGTAATTTGCAATGTTTTGTTTGTCTCCTTTTTTGAAGATCGGGAACATATACGATTTTTTCCAGCATGCAGGAAACCGTGACTTCGACAATGATTGGTTGAAAATTAATTTGAGGGGCGCATACAATGCTCTTGAACATCTTTTCAATACTATAGACGGAATTCCATCTGGTCCAGCTGATGTTGAGGATTTCAACTTATATTATTTATCACATTATATGGAACGTGTTGAAAGCATCGTTCCACCTGAGTTGAATTAGCCGAGTCTGTATTGAATACTCTCTAGAAGTGTTGTGCGAATAAGTTGCAGGTGCCTCTTAGAGTGTTCGATGTTTCATTTTCAAGGAACATGCTGGAAGGAAGTCCGTTTTCTTTGGATTTGCCCTTAACAAAAGACCAATATTTCTTCGGATTTCGTTTCAAATTGGATTGAGTTTTTTGTACGTGCTTAGAGTAGAGATAGCGGTTGTACGACCGATAATTGTTACTAGCTTGAGCAAAATCACTCCTTGTTATTAAGTTTCGTCGATTGGAATAGTGCCGAAGTGCAGCTGCTCGTAACCTTTTAAGCTCACGTAGGTTTTTATTGCCCCAAGGTGGCTTTGGACGAGGGCGGGGTGCGGGAACATCTACTAAGAAAAGGTCAAGCAAAACACAGGAAAATTTGTCTACAGCTGTATCCACGTCAGCAGCACTATCCAGTAGAGAATCCCAGTCGATAACACACAGTGCTTTATTGAGTCCGGAAAAGTCAGTCTTCGAAAAGTTGAACAGCGAATAACTTCAACGTTATCGGCAGAATCGGGGGGGATATATATCACACCTACACATATGTCAGTAACAGATCGGCTGAAAAGTTCGTATCGTTTCTATGAGAGGGCGCCACTAGAATTAAATCCATACCATTTTCAGTTAGTACCAACCTTCAAAAGATAGGTGGTTAAATTTGACAGCTGTCTGATTATTAGTTTGTGAGATATTGCATTTTGAGTGAAGCTACTTTTGTTATTGTGAAAAAAATGGAAAAAAAAAGGAATTTCGTGTGTTGATGAAACACTACTTTTTGATGAAAAAAAGTGCCGCCGATACCAAAAAATGGCTTGATGAGTGTTATCCAGACTCTGCACCGGGCGAAGCAACAATTCGTAAGCGGTTTGCAAAATTTCGTACTGGTCATATGAGCACCTAAGACGATGAACGCAGTGGACGTCCAAAAGAGGCTGTTACCGATGAAAACGTGAAAAAAATCCACAAAATGATTTTCAATGACCGTAAAGTGAAGTTGATCGAGACAGCTGACACCCTAAAGATATCAAAGGAACGTGTTGGACATATTATTCACGAATATTTGGATATGAGAAAGCTTTGTGCAAAATGGGTGCCGCGTGAGCTCACAATCGATCAAAAACAACAACGAATTGATGATTCTGAGCAGTGTTTGGAGCTGTTATATCGAAATAAAACCGATTTTTTTCGTCGATATATAACAATGGACGAAACATGGCTCCATCACTTCACTCCGGAGTCCAATCGACAGTCAGCTGAGTGGACTGCACGCGATGAACCAAACCCAAGGCGTGGAAAGACTCAACAATCGGCCGGTAAGGATATGGCGTTTGTATTTTGGGATTCGCATGGTATAATTTTCATCGACTACCTTGAAAAGGGAAAAACCATCAACAGTGACTATTATATAGCGTTATTAGAGCGTTTGAAGGACGAAATTTCAAAAAACGGCCTCATTTGAAGAAGAAAAAAGTTTTGTTTCATCAAGACAATGCACCGTGTCACAGGTCGATGAAAACCATGCTGAAATTGAACGTATTGGGCTTAGAATTGCTCCCTCATCCACCGTATTCTCCAGATTTGGCTCCCAGTGACTTTTTCCTGTTCTCAGACCTCAAGAGAATGCTCGCTGGTAAAAAATTTAGAAGCAATGAAGAGATAATCGCTGAAACTGAGGCCTATTTTGAGGCAAAGGAAAAATCGTACTACAAAAATGGTATCGAAAAGTTGGAAGATCGCTATAATCGCTGTATCGTCTCTGATGGCAATTATGTTGAATAATAAAAACGAATTTAGGCAAAAAAATGTGTGTTTCTATTAAACGATACGAACTTTTCAGCCGAACTGTTATTATGGCAGCGAATGTTTACCCAAAGCTGTTCAAGAGCATGATTCAGAACAGATTTACGTTTGGACGAAAGCCGGTTGGAGACAGCAATAAGCACGCCACCGCCGCTTTTTTCCAGCATTTACTGGATCCCTATTGTTACGGTACACCGTGTACATCGAGCCAAATAATTGAAGTCAATTAATTTCACTATTCAGCCACGTTTCAGTTAACACAATTACATCACATTCCACATCAGAAGCTGCAGTAAACAAATCGTCAATCTTCGTACGTAGCGCTCTATCATTCTGATAATACAATAAGATGTTTGATAGAACTGGCTGAGAGCGCGAACGAGACCGATTTGTGCTGGAATCAGGAAGGTAGTGAATGCTTGAACTGTACAAGGTACTTGTACTTGCTGGCAGTGCCTGATTGGAAGACCTCATCTCCGCTCTCGCACTCAGGGCCGGGACGGCTGTCGAACGCTGGCTGCAGTGGCACGACTGAGGCGGGAGAGGGTCAGAGGTTTCCATTATATCAACTTCGATGCGCCCCAGCGGCCGGAGGATTGATGACACCAAACTGGAACTAGAACACGATTCAGCGCTTGAAATACTGGAAACGAATGAATACTTGCCCAGACTAGTATTTTGGAAGCCCTCTTCTCCGCACCTGTCCTCAGGACCGGGACGGCTGTCGATCGCAGGCTGCAGTGGCACGACTGAGGCAGGAGAGTCAGAGGCTTCCATAGTATAATTTACGGTGCGTCCCAGTGGGCTGCATTCAGTCAATGCTGAGATATTCCTGGTGCGGGCGTTAGAGACGGACTAACAAAGGTTTCCAAAATTTTTGGATCGATTTTTCCATATTCCTTGCGGCCAAGTTGAAGGATCCAAAGCGATAAATTGCAATGTAGGATCAAGGCCAACTTTGAAAGACACAAAAGTCATGTTGCTCATATCAGAACCTTTGGCAACCAGTTTAACTACCACTGGGTCCTGACTCAGCTCAAGGCTCGCATCATAGCAGAAATCTCGTCGTTGGTGACATCCGGTCGTATACGAGACAAATACAGCCAAAATTTGTCTGCTGATTTTTCGTAGATTGGAACACTGACGACGTTCTCTACGATTCTTTTCGATCCAGCTATACACTCAGAAGCGTCCAAATCAGACGAGCGAGGCCTTTTGGCCGGACGACGATACTCGATAGAAGGCCAGCGAATATTTAATTGTGATGGTGTCGGTTTTGATAACGACTTGATTTCTTTTTGTAGACCATTGATGGCTTCCGTAAGTGACACAAGTGGTGAGTTTTCGTTTACCGATTTGGTGATAGATCGGAGATGCGAGTTCTCAAATAATTTTGCACATTCATCACACATCCAAAATAGATTTTTCTGATGCGACGTAAAGTACCCCAACAGAGCGCGGGAAACACCCGAGCATGCCAAATGGAACATGCATCCACAGTAGCAACTAAGGGGTGAAACCATAGCTCAGGTCTTCCCATTTAAATATATCGGGGTCTGGTTCGACTCCAAAGACACCTGAGGATGTCACATTAGGTATCTGAAACAAAAATGTCAGCAGAGAATCAATTTTCTTCGCACAATAACCGGAACTTGGTGAGGTGCCCACCCAGGAGACCTGATTAGGCTGTACCAAACAACGATATTGTCCGTAACGAAATATGGATGCTTCTGCTTCCGGTCCACCGCGAACACTCATTTCAGTAAACTGGAAAGAATTCAGTATCGTTGTTTGCGTATTGCCTTAGGTTGCATGCAGTCGACTCATACGATGAATCTCGAAGTGCTCGCGGGCGTCTTACCGTTGAAAAATTGATTCTGAGATATCTCATATGGATTGCTAAATCGATACGATATCTTGAATCCGATGGTGATTGAAAACTTCGAAAGGTTAGTTGAGCTCAATTCTCAGACCCGTTTTATGTCCTTGTATTTTGATTACATGGCTCAGAATATTAATCCTTCTCCGTTTGTTTCCAACCTCAAGTGGCCCCCAATATCTTTCATAATTAATTTAGAACAGTCAACTGTGAAAAGGTGTTTTACACTGACGGATCAAACATCAACAGGTCCACAGGCATCGGCGTCTTCAATTAGAACATCACCGCTTCGTACAAACTCAGTGATCCGGCTTCAGTTTACGTCTCAGAATTAGCTGCTATTCAGTACACCCTTGAGATAATTGAAATCTTGCCCAAAGACCATTACTTCATTGTCACGGACAGTCTAAGTTCAATAGAAGCTATTCGGGCGATAAAATCAGGAACGCATCCCCCATATTTTCTGGGGAAAATAGAGAGCATTTTAGAGCTTTATCTGAACAGTCTTATTTAATATCCTTAGTCTGGGTCCCATCGCACGGCTCCATTCCAGGCAATGAGAAGGCAGACTCGTTGGCTAAGATATTTATGAAAGACCAATCTGCTTCAATGAATTTTTCTCCAGACCGCCTGAGGTTCCGGTTCGGGATGTGTTGGCGAGTCGGTATAGTTCATATATGCTTCTCATATACAATTACCTAAAACACCTTAACATACAAGTGTAATCTGTTATACCTCGCTCAGAAAGTATAACCTCCACCTACAGGTTCGACACTATCATCCGCCCGATTCTCTCGACCCCCGTCCTTGTCCGCTATCTTCATTGGAACTAACAAGATCATTTTTTTCACTAACTTTTTCGTTCCCCCTTTTTCCGTCTCTTCACCATCTTGATGACAACTACTTAGATCTCTGTCGTTTTCAGACATTTTGTTCCCACACCCCCTTTTTACCACATTTTCCACAATATTTACTAAATCTCGACGTTTCAAGTGTGTTTGAAATTTAATTCCGTCACTTGAAGCAGCGAACCAAAACACGTAAAAAAATCTAAACTGGCCTCGAAACTACTTCAATCTATAGCTATTATCAATAGCCAACCGTTTTCATTTTTTTCACATGCTTGTATACAACTCAAAAATTAAAGTGATGACATGTACATTTTTTTGATTCAAAATATTGGAATCATTACCAGACACTATGTATTGATGATCAAAATTATATATCCGTTCGAAGAATCTCAAGAAATTTGGTACAAATACAGAGAATTTCTATTATTGAGAAAATTTTGACAAAAAAAACAAAACAAAACTTTGAAATTTTATGACATATATTTTTTTATAAATTTATTTGGAAATTTATTATGAATAAATTTACAAAAAAACTGAAACTTGGATTTCACTGAAAATCTTAAAAATTTTGGTAAATATACCTAAACTCTAAAAATAATTATGTTTCTGTATTGGACAAAAGATTTTTATGCACAACCCAAACGGAATTGAGAATACTAAAATTAGGTTTTTGGTTTTCCGTAAAATCTAAAATAATCGGTAGAAGATCATAAGATCACTACTTAAATGGCTGCAGTCTTACCTAATTGGTCGTGAAATGTCAGTAAAAATTGGAGACTGCATTACAACACCTTTCGCAGCCTGCTCTGGAGTCCCTCAAGGCAGTCACTTGGGGCCATTTTTATTCTTGCTCTACCTCAACGATCTCAATTTTATATTGAAATGCCACAAACTATCTTTCGCAGATGATTTTAAACCATATTATCCAATAAAATCACCTGACGACACCATATTTTTGCAGTCACAGCTTGATATATTCGTGAACTGGTGTATTAGCAATAAAATGGTTTTAAATGTCTCGAAATGTTCCGTTATGTCGTTTACTCGCAAACGCTCGTTAATTAGGTACGACTATAACATATGCAGAATGTACTCAAACGTGAGTCTATCGTTAAAGATCTTGGTATCATTCTTGATATCAAGCTAGATTTCAAAAGTCATATCGACTATGTGATTTCTAAGGCATCTAAGCTTTTAGGTTTCGTTTTCCGCATCACCAAGAGCTTTGTCAATGTACATTGTCTAAAAGCATTATATTGTTCTTTAGTCCGCTCGACACTTGAATATTCAGCTGTTGTCTGGTCACCTCATTATCAAATCGACATAGAGCGGATTGAAGCCATTCAGCATAAATTTGTTAGATTTGCCCTACGTAACCTACCTTGGAGAGATCCTGCTAATCTTCCTAGTTACATCGATCGCTGTAAGCTTATTGACTTGGATCGGTTATTTGTTCGTCGAAATATCTCCAAGGCAACTTTCGTTGCTGATTTACTTCAATCACATATCGACTGTCCCGAGCTTTTGCAGTTGATTAATCTCGACATTCATCGACGTAATCTACGTCCCCACCCCTTTCTCAGATTACCTATTGCAAGAACAAATTATGGGTACAATGAGCCATTCTCCAGTATGTGCCGAACTTTCAACAACTGTTCCAATGTTTTCGATTTTCATTTATCTCGAAATATGATTAAACGATTGTTTCGTAATCACTTATCAGATTAGCCTTACGATCAGTATTTGTTTTGTAACCGACAATATTGTTTTTTCGTTCAACCCCCACTTCGTCTCTCCACCATCTTCATTGGACACTAACTAGATTTGCTCGCAGAAATTAACCCGGTCGTCCCTTCCTCTTTTTCTTTGTTTATCACCATGCTTTCTTCGATCACTAATTAGATCTACATGCCGATTCTAACATCGTCGTTTTCTTTTCCTTCCACCACCTTTTTAGTCACTAATTAGACCTACATGCCGATTCTAACATCATCGTTAGTCCACGCTCCTTTACCACCTCCTCCACCAACTCTGGTACTCCATTCGCCTATCCACTTTTTTCTTCTCTCTCACCTTTTAAGAAAGAGCACTATTACTGCCATGGAATGCTTGGTGTCATCAACTAGTTATAGGATTATAGATTAAGTTTTCATTGTTAGTTTTCATTGTTAGTTCTAATTGTTAGTGTTAAGTCCAAATGTATCTGTTGGTTCATTGTAATCTGTTGATACTGATGAGGAGGTTTTATGCCTGCTGGAGAGAGAGATTGCATAAATTTCATCTCCATCGGGCTTTTCCCTGCTCCCAAATAAATAAATAAACAAATTTCAAAATTTCTGATATATATTGCGTTCCAACGTTTCTGCAAATCGAAGTGAAAATATTGCAATCCGTTTTATTTTCATCTGTTTCAAAGTGACGTAGAATTTGTTTTTTATTAATAAAATAAATTTTGCGACAACACAAAAATTTTAAATTATTTCAATGGCTTTGTACAATAAGAAATAGAACGTAAAATTATATGAATTTCATATATAACCCATGGCAAAAGAAACCAACTACGATTTAAAAAAAATTGCTTGATTTTTGTTTTACAAGAAATTAAGAATAAAAACATATATCTTAAATTTTCCGCTATCCTAAACGACATCAATTATAATCGATAGAGTATTAAAATTTAAATATCACAAACTTAGAACTATTTCGGAATGTATAGAATTCGAAAATTATTTGAATTTTCTATTAGTAAACAATTCCGAAAAAGTAGAATTCCGTATTTAACACAAAAAATCACACGAAACTAAGTAAAAATTGTTTTTATCCACCTAGTTGTGTAATGATGCCTTTCTCATATCTCTTATTCTCATAAAAAATGTATTCTTCAAACAGTTTTGTTTGAGTTTTGAAAAACATGAAAGCTAGTGCATTAACTAGTGTAACCTACAAAATGAAACAGTTCTCAAATCGGTTAGGCCATCTTTCTCAGTGAAGTGAGTTCCACTATTTCAGGTACTTATGAAACTGGAATCGCCCCGAATATTGGCTTTGCAGCAGCCTTTGCGATTAGCACCGACCAACCAACCTATTTGCCGCTTACAGTTGTCTTCGTCTCGAAAAACAACCTCTTCGTTTGAATGCTTTTTACTGAATGATACCCTACACCTATGTTATCAGAACTAATTGGCTCAAGTCGCATGTTCCCCTAGTTATTTGGAGATTTGTGCCTTGCCGTAGCTTCTCATAAACTTCCTGATGGGAAGGGAAGGATAAAAGGAACATGGAAGAGAATTGGGAATTGGGTGAGGTGGGAAAACAGCACAAAACATAAAGAAATAAATCGTCCTGCATCCCCGAAAGGATACTGAACGATCTGCAGGTGCCAAAATGCACGGTTGATAAAACCTCTAACCACCGAGAGGCCTTAGAGATTTTACAAAAGCGACACCATTCTGCATTCCCCGAAGAATGCAGAACGATTTCTTCCCGAATACACACTTGAATTAATTTAAGACTTTAGAAGACAATATGGCTAATAAATGACATATATGATACGAATATTTTTCAATGAAAAACCCAATGTTTGAACATACAACATACACGAAACGGATTTTTTTTTTCGTTTGCCTCAATGTTAGATATAGCAGTTTAAAATTAAACTGTTTTTGAACTAGTTTTGCTCATAACTTCGGCTCAGAAAACGCTACCTGAATACGACAGTCATTAAAAAATTGTTTTTAACAAACTCCTGTGCTGTCATAGCAATACTTCATATTTTCTTGATATTTGATCGAAGGAATCTTCTTGATAGATAATATATATTTAGCATCAAGATTTGTTATTATATCTTATTTCGTTATTGATGAGGTATGCCAATTTCATTAAGTACAATTGATCCAGTGATTCCCTTTTCAAATGGAATACATTTGAATAAACTGCATCAAAATCAAACAAGAGAAATTCCTATGATATACTATTCTCAATGCTAGAAAATCAAATTACTGAAAAATTCATCTTCTATAAATGTTTTGCTCTTGCTTTGATGTTACAATGGCAGAATTTTATATTTTGTTGCTATTTTCTCTTGCAGACTTTCCAATGATTTTTGATGTTTTAACTCTTATTTCAAACTAAATATTGTTATTTTCTACCTTTGAGATGTTTGGTTTTAATAATTGGTTTGCAATTCACTTCTACCCGGGCTGCTACTTCTGTGTATAATATTCAAGCTTAAGAGTGTAAATTTATCAGCTGCATAACATGCTTTATGATTGAACATGTTTTTCTTATCATTATAATTATTGATTATTGATTATTGATTATGATTATCACAGCATATATGTTAATATTATTTGCTTATTGATATTACTCTGCCAACATGGTTTTGCTGAATGAATTTTAAATACATCAAGAAGCATGAAATTTCGATGCGACCGACCAAACAAAATTTTTGAAATTCTTTTATTCTTTGTATGGTTATTATCCACATCTGCTTACTACCTATCATTAGATTTCCGAAAGTTAAAAAATCCATAATTCCAAGCGATTGGTGCACCCAAACTCATATACATTGACTAAAATTGTCAGTGCATAACTTAAGTTAAACCGTGTGAAGGCATCTTTTTTTTACTTATATAAGGCAAAATTTGTTAATTTCGCTAATTTACTCTCTCCACCGTGCACTTTTTCTGATCACAACAGAAATGATTTCCTGCATCATTCATTTCCGAATATACAAGAAGAAGGTTTTACATCAACAAATCCACGTTTTTATATATAATGTAAACGTTTATTGTGGAGATTTTTTCAGGAAATAGGGCAAACCAGTAATACAATTAGGTATTTCAAAAATGCGCTCATTGAAAATATTGGTCGTCACATTCAAACAACCCTCACCCCTTTCCCCCTGTCACAAAAGGTCACGTTTTGTGAAACACCCCCCTCCCCTTGCGGCGTGACGTCTTTTATGTACAGCCCCTAATACGAAAGGAGAAAAAAATAAATGCTATAGAAAAAACCTATTTTAATGCACCTAGTGGTGTAATGATGCCTTACTCATATTACTCATTACGTCATAAATATAATCGTGAAATTCGCAAAAACAACTGTTTATTGAATAGAAATAGGATAATTTGTTCGGATCTAATCTCACAAACTCTATAAAACCTGTTTACCCTATAGTCCGGAACCGAAAGTAGTATCCACAAGAAATTAAGGAATTCCGTATGAAACTGTAAGACTTTTCTTTTGAACCTATAAGTTTGTGAAAATCGATTTGGCCATCTCCAAGAAAAGTAAGTGAGATCCTTTTTGCAGTTTTCGATCATTATTTTCAATTCTTCCGAAAACGGATTCAGATAAACGGAATAGCCGAAGTTGGTTCGCTTGCTACCAACAAATATGACCTACAAATTGGAACAGTTTTGAAAGTAGTTGTACATATACTTACAATCTCATGCTCTATTTCGATTAAACCAAATAAACGAAATCTAACGAACGAAACGAACCTGCGTTTATGTTACTTCTGCATATATAAGTCAAGCTAAACAGCATAAAACATGCAATAGGATTATTATTATTATTATTATTATTATTACCATTATTATTATTATTACTATTATTATTATTATTATTATTATTATTATTATTACTATTATTATTATTATTATTATTATTATTATTATTATTATTATTATTATTATTATTATTATTATTATTATTATTATTATTATTATTATTATTATTATTATTATTATTATTTAAATCACTACACAACGTGTACGAAGTAGAACAAAGCACGCCTTGTTCGTTTTGTGTTTTCTTCTTCTTTCGGTGTTGTACATATTGTCACTCTATATGACGATTTGTAAACTTTGACACTCATCGCCCTGCAACTGCGGAACCGGAAGTCGGATCCGGATGAAATTTCACAGTAGGTTTAAAGACAGTATGAACTTTAATTCAAATCAAGATTTGTGAAAATCGGTTCAAGCATCGCAGAGAAATCGAAATGAATTTAGTTTTAGGAGTTTTTCTTCTCCATCTTCGGTGCTCTCGGAACAGGAAAAGAGGGGACGAGTAGTACCAAATTAAGTTTTATGCCCACAAACTAACAAGCTCTGCAAACTAGAAGAATTTATCAGACAGTTTTATGGGATTTGTACCTATGTTTAACCATCGTTCGTGGAAAAATACTAATAAAATTGGTAATTTTCCACTTATCACGCTTTAGCTCCGAAACCGGAAGTCGGATCTAGATAAAATGTTCCACAAATTTTTATGATATTATAAGACCATTGATTTGAATCTTAGTTTGCAAAAATCGGTTGAATTGTTCCAGAGATAATTGAGTGTAAACTTTTTCTAAAACTTTCACATATTACCATATAACTCCGGAACTGGAAGTCACATTCAAATGCAATTCAATAGTAAGCTATGGGACCATAGTACCTTTTATTTGAAACTTAGTTTGTGAAAATCGGTTCAGTCATCTCTGAAAAAAGTGAGTGCATATTTTTTCACTTTTTTGGTACATATCATCCTATATCTCCGGAACCGGAAGTCGGATCGGAATGAAATTCAATAGCAGGCTATGGGATTATGAGACCTTTCATTTGAATCTTTGTTCATGAAAATCGGTTTAGCCATCTCTGAGAAAAGTGAGTGCATATTTTTGTTACATACACACACACATACACACACACACATACACACACACACAGACATTTGCTCAGTTCGTCGAGCTGAGTCGAATGGTATATGACATTCGGTCCTCCGGGCCTCGGTTAAAAAGTCGATTTTCACAGTGATTGCATAGCCTTTCTATATGAGAAAGGCAAAAATAAATGCTAGAGCAAAAAATCTGTTTTTTTAGAACACCCTAAGTTGCTCTTTAAAAATAGCTGTAGCACTAAAACCGTTTCAGATACTACTATGGTATCCTCAGCAAAGCTGCTTGACATAAGTTTATCTACAATTTTGCCGAAGAATGCAGTCCTCTATCTCAATACATCCGGAAAATAAGTTTTGCATCACCCTAATAATAAGAGCCACCCTAATACCATGTACATCGACATATGGCTTATCTTCACTGATCATTTGTTTTGAAGACATCATAGCTCTAAAGTATAAGGTTAAGCCACAAATGTTTTTGTCCCCCTAAATTGTGGATCCGGACCACTGTGCAATGCAATTTAACTGGGAAATTTTAAAATTTCCGATCTTTCATTTATTTTTTGAGATTCTACAGAAAACCTACAACAAAATCAGAATTTTAGTAGTTATCAATTGGGTTTGGGTTGTGCATAAAAATTGTTTAGATCGTTTGTCCAATACAAAAATATAACTATTTTTAGAGTTTTAGGTTATTTACTAAAATTTTTAAAATTTTCAGTGAAATCCAAGTTTCAGTTTTTTTTTTGTAATTTTTTTTCATTATAAATTCGGGTAGACAACCCTATTTTTAGTTTTTTTTTCAGTGCATTTTATTTCTGGAAGTAGCACCTTTCCAATGGTGAACAAATTTTTAAGATCGGTTGACTAACAACAAAGTTATGACTCGGTAAAGTTGAGGTTCTCAATATCCGATTCGCGATGCAGGTACCGCATGAATGCAGATAGGGCACATTTTGAGCTTAAAAAAAAACTTGGAACGGGAAAAATCAGATTTTCATTAGTTTTTCCTAAACGATCGTCAGTATTGATATCATTAACTTTTCGTTTGAGTGTTTGAACAGAATGATTTCACAAGGATATTTTTTTAATTTTACCATTTAATTCTGTTGATGTGGAACACATCTTTATTAGGGGTGCAAATCCACAAACTACACGTAGAAATGTGGTCAGGTTTTAAACACTTACAGCTCAGTCAGTTTTGTATCAATTATTAATATTATTTCATCATTTGATAGGAAATATTTCTACGTATTGATTTGAATGTTCATAGCCATGTATTTTGAATTGTATATCATTGAAATGTTGATTAATAGCTAGCAGTGTCCTATTTTGGCTGCAAAAAATCTCCGGCATACCGGATTTCCCTGCCATAGTCGACGGTTTTGAAGGAGTAAGCGATGTATAAAAGAGAGAGCATCGCTCTGATTGGTCAATCGATGCAAAAGCGAAGCTGTTGGAAGCACGCGAATCTATAAATAGAAGCGAAATTAAAGCTAACGTTTCAGTCCTATTCCTAGCACGCTAGAGGTAGGTTGTTGCTAGACAGCAAGACAAAAACGTGCCATAAAACGATTTGAAGCTTTAAGGGCTGATGCCAGTTGTTAGCGTAAAACCGTATCGCCCGCTGTACATTTCTCTTCATGCTCTCTCGTAAATGTGTAAAATGACTCTCGATGTGGCCAGGTGGCCAAGAAAGTTTTGATATTTTCGGTTACAAGTTTGACTACATCACATAAAATCCAATAAAGCTACCGCTTGTTTGGCAGCCTTGATGAGCCGATTTTATTTCTCTCTCATGTTTCGTTACGTTACCAGGGAACTAAAATGGCGCCGACATAGAAACCGACTTACCTCTACAAAAATAACTTTCACTTAATTTTCATCGCGACAACATATATGTTTTGATGCACTAATCGTATCTAAACTAAATTATCTAGACATTGTCAGGATAGATTTTTGATCCATGCTTTTGAAGGCGAGATTTTCAATGAACGAGTTGAAAGTTGCCGTTTTCCGCTATGCAACTCTTCCTTCAGAAAAAAGACTTTCCTGACCGCTAAAGTCAAACAATCATTCTAAAATTTTCACAGAATAATCCAAACTAAATTTTTAAGAGATTGTCTGTTGGGTTTTTTATATTCGTCACCGTTTCTGAGAAAATCAGATTTGAAGCGTGAAAATAGCCCTTTAAAACGCCCTAAAACACCTGGCCTCAGCCCTTAATATACTCTGATCCTGAGTCATGCAAGCTCGGAATTCCATGTTATGTCGTTTCCCCATGAGAAATTGACAACTACCTCTGGATAAATTTTTAGTGCTTAAGATAAATTTCTAATTTATATTAAATGAACTCGATTGATAATGAGAAATAGTTTATCGCTTCAACCGAAATCGCAGAATGGTAGAGAAACTTAACGCTAAAAAACTGCTTGCATAAAAAACTTGAACACAAGCTTGGCGAAGAGAAGCTTAAATATCGAAATCGCAAGTATGTACAAACATATAATTGCATACATTTGGGATATTTCGTCGGTCATAAAACAAATGCATATCAAGACAAATGATGTTCGGTGTTGGTTCGGATTGATTGAACTTTTTGATTGTAGATCATTAGAAATTTTGGTTGCCTTGTTCCACATCAACGGCTCGAACGACCCCATGGGGCTGATCCTTGTAGTTTTATAAGTATATCACGTCACTATACAAATTCACTATGTATCTCACAACACAATAAATCATGTATAATGAACGTCACATCACATATACGTATTTCGAATACAATTTATATTCTTCTTCAGTGTGTTAGTTTTTTTTTTTAATTATTGAAAGAATGCTGCAATGTTGTTCCTTTTATATGAAACGGAAGTAGGTAGATTCCTACAACAGGTATAAATACCTCGAAAAAAAAACTATCTTATTTGTTTAGGGTAGGGAGAGGTTAAGTGTTTTCTATGTTTGTCTGTCCCTTGTGTGTAGGTAGTAACTGAAAAAGCCAGGAAGACCTATTTCCTTGGTCTCTGTATAGCAATTCCAGTTCTTTACTAAAACACCATTTCAAGTCGAAAGTAGCTGAGCATGCCTTTTACGAAAACCATGATTTCACTACAAATCACATAAAAATCTTAAGACAAATTTCCAACCCAACAATTTCCTCTTCTTTACTAAACAAAGACCAAGGAAATAGGTCTTCCTGGCTTTTTCAGTTACTACCTACACACAAGGGACAGACAAACATAGAAAACACTTAACCTCTCCCTACCCTAAACAAATAAGATAGTTTTTTTTTGCAGCATTCTTTCAATAATTAAAAAAAAACCTAACACAAGAATATAAATTGTATTCGAAATACGTATATGTGATGTGACATTCATTATACATGATTTATAGTGTTGTAAGATACACAGTGAATTTGTATAGTGACGTGATATACTTATAACATAATTAAATGTTGTCTAATTTACCGTCGCTATGAAATGCAAAAAATAAACAAACAGTTCAAGTATTGCAATCTTTTCAAAATGCCTCGTCCATCTAAGAAGAGGAAAGCATCGCTCATTCGCGAAAATCAATGACCATACCCTTTAGGATAACCCCTAAATGACCATACCTGAATCGGCCAGTATTAGTCGAAAAAGACGTTTTCGTTCGGCACGTCAGAAAAGACATGGCACTTCGGTGCCAATAGAAAAAAGTGTTTTGCAAGTAGCATTAACTTTACGTCTGCTTACGTCTTCAAATTGAACTGTTTAAGTTTGCACTAAGCAGTTCAATTTGAACTGCTCTGCACTGACTAGTCTAAGACGAAACGCAAAGAAAAGTTTTCATTTTGGTTTAAGAAATGTTTCTGTCACAATGGTAATATGAGTTTTGTGAACTTTGAGAAAATTATAAATTTCATCTTCACTCGTGCAGCGCCCTTAGCAAATTTTCCTTCGAATTTGCTAGTATTGTAGAAAAAATAGGAAATTGTGAAGGAAACTCTCATATCAGCGTAGCTGCAACCTTCAGGTATAAACTTTGTTATTGAAGCGTGCACATTTGCGAGCATTAGTCATCGCAACGATGTTTAAGAAACTTTGTTATAAAACCATAGACAGTTCCGAGCATTAGTCAGCGCAGCAATGTTGTAAAAACAAAGCTATTATTTTCACGGACACTGGTCACTGCCTCTGGCCTAGCGACAGTGGTCTCGACTTTCGGTAGAACTTCGGGAGAAAGTCGGGAGAAAGCTCGGCTTGTACTAAAATCTTCGGGCTTCACCCGAAAGTAAATGTTAGGAGCTTAAAAACCCATAGTTGGGAAGAGTTAGGAGCAGTTCAGTTTTACAGAGTGCGGTAACTAGGCGCTAGTCACGGGAGTCGACCCGTGGACAAATTAAGTAGTTTTGCTTAAAGAGTTAGTGACTAGTTCGGAGTATAATACAGTATCCATAGGAACATGTGTGCATTGTGAGGCTTGAGTATCAAGTGACCTCAAAATCAAGTAAGAAATATTGTTTATAATGGGATATAATAGATTTCGGAAGGCACCTAAAGAATTGAGTGAAAGATTGCTGTAATGAGTGAAGATTTAATAGTTTCATGTGCAGGTTTGATATTCACATGCAAAAGAAAAATAGTTAGACACAACCAGGCGCGTAGCCAGAGAAAATTTTCGGGGGGGGCTTTAGAACATGGTGATAAATCAACACATGTACAGGGTGATTTTTTAAGAGCTTGAGAACTTTTTTAAACAATAAAACGCATAAAATTTGCAAAATCTCATCGGTTCTTTATTTTAAACGTTAGATTGGTACATGACATTTACTTTTTGAAGATAATTTCATTTGAATGTTGACCGCGGCTGCGTCTTAGGTGGTCCATTCGGAAAGTCCAATTTTGGGCAACTTTTTCGAGCATTTAGGCCGGAATAGCCCGAATTTCTTCGGAAATGTTGTCTTCCAAAGCTGGAATAGTTACTGGCTTATTTCTGTAGACTTTAGACTTGACGTAGCCCCACAAAAAATAGTCTAAAGGCGTCAAATCGCATGATCTTGGTGGCCAACTTACCGGTCCATTTCTTGAGATGAATTGTTCTCCGAAGTTTTCCCTCAAAATGGCCATAGAATCGCGAGCTGTGTGGCATGTAGCGCCATCTTGTTGAAACCACATGTAAACCAAGTTCAGTTCTTCCATTTTTGGCAACAAAAAGTTTGTTAGCATCGAACGATAGCGATCGCCATTCACTGTAACGTTGCGTCCAACAGCATCTTTGAAAAAATACGGTCCAATGATTCCACCAGCGTACAAACCACACCAAACAGTGCATTTTTCGGGATGCATGGGCAGTTCTTGAACGGCTTCTGGTTGCTCTTCACTCCAAATGCGGCAATTTTGCTTATTTACGTAGCCATTCAACCAGAAATGAGCCTCATCGCTGAACAAAATTTGTCGATAAAAAAGCGGACTTTCCGAATGGACCATCTAAGACGCAGCCGCGGTCATCATTTAAATGAAATTATCTTCAAAAAGTAAATGTCATGTACCAATCTAACGTTTAAAATAAAGAACCGATGAGATTTTGCAAATTTTATTGTTTAAAAAAGTTCTCAAGCTCTTAAAAAATCACCCTGTACAATTTATATCACAATGTTTCCCATGGGTTATAATTTTTTGTTTCGGGGGGGGGGGGGTTTGAACCCCTAAAACCCCCCCCCCCTGTATACGCGCCTGGACACAACCATTGTTCGTGTTAGGGTAGTGTTGATAATATACGACAACAAAAGTATGTGTTGAATAATAACTTCTTTTATTAATGTAAACAAGTAAATGTGGAGGCATATATCCGACAAGTTCACCATGAAGTGTTGTGAATAGTTGAAACTCAGAAAAGGTGAACTACGTTATATTAATCTCAAATACGTGGATGAATCAATACAATGGCATAAAAGAGAAAAAAAAAACAAAAAAAAGTAAGTTAGTTATGTGGTATTGTGTATTGAGAAAAAAAATGAAAAAAATATAGGAGTATACTTACATTTAGAATGGCGGTAGGGTGGGAAACATCCCCCACCGCCATCCTATCGACCGAAGTCGGCACCAGATAACACGTATACGACATTTCGACGAACGAAGAAAGAGAAACTGACGATAACCTATGCGAAACGGCAGGCTTAAATATCAAAAAGCCGCGCTAAGGTACGCGAACGCGCGGCGGTCAGTTTGTTTTTGCAAAATCAGCAGAAGCGCGAAGCAAACCAGCAGCCAGCTGTCCAGCCACGGAACTGAATTATAAACGCATGAAATCAATGGCGCTAATGAAAAAAAAATGGAAAAAAAATAATAATGCACTCCGCCTGGAGACAAATGATTAGAATTTGCAATTTTTTTTTGTCCATTTCAAAGCAGGACATTGAAAAGAGAATTATAGAAGAGAACTAGGCGGCTTGGGAATACGCACCTCTCGATTAATGAAAAAAAAAGTCGAGTCTCTACGCAATTTTACGATAACAATGATTTTCGTCTAAACTGATGGTTATTCCATATAACCACTGATTTACGCGAATCGTACGTCAGACGCTGCAGATTCACGAGAAACAAGAGAAAAAAAAATGAACTACACTACGCAACTTCTCCAGAGTGTTAAATCTGGTGTTTGTTTTTCAAAAGAATTAATGGTATTTCGATCCTTGACCATTGACCTACAAGACGACCGGCACTGGTAGTGCAAAAAAGCAAGTGTTGGTTTGCACCGCAATTTTGGTCAAGTTAGGCACTAAAATTTTTTTTTTGACACAATGAATATAACCAAAATTATGAATAGTACAAGCTCCCAATGGAATGGCTTATTTTTTTGGCTATTTTGGGAGACTCATGACCAACTACATGACCAACTACAAAGCGCCTTAGCCCCGGTACACAAAATAAAAGAAAAAGCCAAGCATCAGTCTGCAGAGCTGCAGAAATATAGCGGTCCGATGCAAATGGATCCAGGGTCTCGCGTCTCCAGGGACGAAGAGAATAACGGGAATGACCCAAAAAGAGAGTTCACAACAAAATAATAATAATGCAAAAATTTTCAGCAGCAAAATAATGCTAATAAGGAAACGGAAACGGAGTCAAATCCAAGTTGGGTAAGCGTGATCCAAAAACCTGCAACAAATCGCCAAATGTAAACCAGGCGACAAAAAAAAAAAATAAATAAACCAAGCGACCTTCATACAGCAATCGTAACCAAGTAAAGTGCCACCACTGGCACAGAGAAAAAAAAACATACAACGTGCGCAATTCTTGCTGAAGTACGCGAAAACCACACCGAATGAGGTAATGTATTGGGCGCACAGCCCAAGGAGGTTATGGCAAACACCAGTTGCACGAAAAAGTACAGGAAGAACACGATTTTAATACACCTTTCAGTGCAACAGCCCTAAGCACGCGACATTTTATGTGACACGACAAATCGGATGTGTGCGACATCTGATGTTAGCAACGAGATATCAATGAAAAAAAAGGGGTGATAATATTGAATAACCCCCTCCGCTTATTAACAGATATTACGAAGCCAACCAAAAGTATATGGAATGTGTTTTCTTTTCTCTTACATTCCAGTGTCCTGGCAATCGCAGCCGTTACACGAGGGGAGACCCATGGGAATTCGGGCAATCTAATATTAAAAGACCTTGGAATAACATGGATAGTAAGCGGCTCATATGACTTGGGGGTGAGTGTAAGTTTAGAAGAATTGGTAACTGATAGGATCAGAATCACAAGGGACTTAGGAACCTTTTCGGACTCATGCTCGAATATAATAGAAGCACTGAACATGAGCTCATGCAACTCTCTGAAGGAATTGTTACAACGGGACTATGAAATTATGCAGGAACTAGGGGGAGTAATAGGCCCTCATGCGGGAAGACGAAAGCGCAGAAGTCTGTGGAATGCCATAGGATTAATGGACTCTGAAGATAGAAGCAGACTAGACGAAGATATGAATAGGATGCGCGGGAACGAAGAAAGATTAAAAGGAGCAACATACCAGCAGACGACGGTCATCGACTCGATTTATGACCTAGTAAATCAATCACTGCTTCAGATAGACCAGAAACTGGCAGAATCATACATGGAAAACGAAAAGATGCAAGAAGCAATTATCAAAGATATGAATGGCACCATTTTTACTAAGGAAATGCTAATAACAGAAACAAGATTGCTAAACAAGGGACTAGAAATACAGAGTATCATAAGAAGAATACAGCGGCGACAAGCAGTAATAATATAAATCTTAGCAGGTGAAGCTCGAGCATTGGACATAATAATGGAACTCGCAGAGCCCAAGAAACTTGTATCTCAAATGGAACAACAGGTACAAGGAACGGATACCATGGATTTCCCTCGTACCAAAGATGGGTATATAAGTTTAGAGATATTTGGCGCAACCAAGAACTCGTATGAAATAGACGAGAAAGGCGTACTACACCTGAAGCTCGCGTTACCACTAGTAAAGAAAAATAAGTTCGAAACCTTTCAAGGACTAGTCATGCCACGTTTACAGGACAACCTGGTAACCTTGGTCCACATAAAAAGGAACATTATAGTAGTCGAACCAAATAGAAGATGGGGATATGTAGTAGACCCCATTACGTACAGCAGATGTGCCGAGTATAAGAATTCCAGAATATGCGATTTCAAAAGCGTGGAAAGAAATCTGGAAGCAATCAGCGAGTGTCTCGCGAATTTGATGTATAAGGGATCAGCCGTAACCTGCGAGGCACGCGTCTTTAAAGTAAACCACACAATTTGGCTTGAAGGGGAACGGAAAAACAAGTGGATTTATGTGGCTCCACACCATACAAGAATAAATATAACAAGGAAGGACGGCAGTAGAGATGCGAGGACAGATATTCACGGAATAGGAACCATAGAATTACAACCAGGAATGACGCTGTCAACACACGAGGTGACTATCGAACATCAGTATAACGAAAAAGCAAACGAGACATTGTACCTCACCAAGGTAACAGAAGGTCCGATAGAAGACATGAGATTGTTAACACACAAAGACATACCTATATTAAATAAAAAAAAAACAAGATATACAGATTCATTGATAATATGAGACTCTTTGATATAGGAATAGACGTGAAGAAACTAAAGGAAAGAAAAATAGAATTGCAGAACATGGCTTACGCACCACTGGAACACCCATGGATAAGCATAAGCACGATTATCATAATAAGCTTGAGCATAATAAGTGGTTGTGCCTATTGTCATAAAGGAAAAATTTCATGCTGTAGCACAACGAAAGTTATAAAAAGCAACGGAAACGTCGAAAGAAAGAAAATCAAAACTTCAGACATAGAATTGTACGATATAACGATTAAAAATGAAGATAGTAAGGGAGGAAAACCCATAACTAAAGACATGATATCAAGGCCTATTTTGATGAATAAGAACGGAAGAGCACGGCCGATAGCGGAAACTCAAGAAGAACCAATACCGACAATCTTTGTAGAACCGAGACAAAAAAGCACCAACAGAGAAATAGAAACGGAAAATGAGTATGTGGAACCGTTCACGATAATAGAATTAAGAAATAGAGAGATAGGAATTGGCAGCAAAAAAGTGAATAGCTCGGAAATAATACGAACACCAAAAAGTAGCACGTGGGTGGTCTAAACAGTAACAAACAATTTTTTTTTGAAAACAACAAGTGAAGCACGAAATTAGAATCTAAGTTGCTTTATGGGTTAGTGTTATTATTGAAAAAATACTAAAGCCCAGATTTGAGTTTATTTTTAGAAAGGAAAAACAGGAACACGTGCCGAAAGAACCAGCTCAAGTTGTGGGGGAGAGAAGCTGCGGCATGAGCACTACACAACCGACCAGATGGAAGGACGGCTTCTGAAGCTATGGAAGCAAGGATGGTAAGACACCATTAAAATGAACACGGTATAGAAGCTAGTTGCGGGAAAAATTTAGAAAAAAAAGGTTCAGAAAAGATTCATTATAACCTGCAACAAGCATTCGCATGCCGCAACTTTAATAACAATTTTATATCCACAGACAGACGTATTGTCGACAGACGGGTTGTCGACCTGTATCTACGGGTTAAAAGAGGTGCGAGGTACCTCAAAGGAAAAAAAAAAAGAAAAGTAAACATTAAAACCTCTCGATTAATGGAAAAGTACACGAGACAACATATAGACGAATAAACATTTCGCAGAAACACTTAAATGCATAGAAAAAAACCTGTTTTAATCCACCTAGTGGTGTAATGATGCCTTTCTCATGTACGTATAATATTGTGGTATTCTATTCAAAAATTTTCTCTTCGATTTTTGAAAGAAACCAAGTGATTGTTTATGCATAACATACAGAATAAAACAATGCTTTGATTGCGTAAGCCATCCTTAAGAGAACGAAATGGGTTCACTATTATATGCACTTCCGGCACCGGAACCCGAGAACCGGTATAATCGAAGTCGGTTCGTACGGCCACCAACTA